>NW_028252420.1:0-166156 GCF_964263255.1 Lissotriton vulgaris
TTGAATGGTTGAGACATGATATAACCTTTAAAGTCAGACACGTCCCCAGTGTGGACAATGACATTGCTGATGCCTTTTTGTGTTAACAGTGGGTGAACACAAAAAAACTGTGCTCACCTGCGGGGAAATGTAAATATACCTTCGTAGCACCAGGAAGATGATACAACTAATGTGGCCGCATTCATTTAGTTCTAAGGAAAGCGTCACTTGAGAACGTACTATTGCGTTCATTTCAACTCATCGCTTTTCTTTCTTAGGATAGTTATTTGTTGTTTTAGATACCGGTTACTCAATTGCATATACAACATTCAGCATAGGGCATCTGCTCCCTTGAGCTAGGGGAGAGTTTTCATACCCTCACTCAAGTTCACTTCATTTCAGTGTCCACAGAGAACAGAAGTTCACTTTTTATTGTTTGACTTGTTTCAGTTCATTAGTTGTATCATCTTCCTGTTGCTACGAAGGTATTTTTACATTTCCCTGCAGGTGAGCACAGACTCTTTCTCTATTAGCGAGACAATCACAGTTAGCACGTGTTTTTCCTCTCTTACATCGTCACATGCATTTTTCATTTTTTCAGCATTGGATTTGGACTCTTGTAGAAAAAAAAATCCTTTTCAGGGGTCCCACTGAAACACCTTGGTCCTTTTAACCCAACAAATAAGAAATTGGCACAGAAGCTGTAATATAAAATACATATTTATTAAACCTCAGATGAGGGAGACTACTTCACACAGAAGCCTTAGCAACTGAATGAGGCAGTCTAAGGATTACAGAAAACTGGGGCCTTATATATGCTTAGGGTTACATAGTCAGCATAAGACCAAGGGGCAGTCCTGGCTCATGTAATCATGCAAAATGACTACTATGGATATCCAAGTTCTGCTTGCTCAACAAAGTGGGAGGAGCTAATAGTTGCTAATTCTGGTGAACACACCCTGACATTTACAGACTAAAAACAGTTGCAAGGACAGCTACAAGCTCAACTGAGCATGTGCGAAGGTGAAAAATGCTGACTATAGTTTGTTTCTAGGCAGATTACTAGAGCAGTCAACACTGACGGAGTACAGAGCACATGGCGAGCATGTTGCAGCACATGGCTAACTAAAATGGCTGCCAGAAATACAAAATGGCTTTCAGCTCATGCTAACAAATCCGTTAAATATTTAACAGATGGTCCTTTTAGCATGAGCAAAAGACATTCCTATGATTCAGTAGGAACATAGAAAATATTAGCATAGCAGATTAATTTTCATAAATTTATCAATATCCTAATTCATTGCTAAGTGGGCATTTTCCATTTTAAGCATTTCATTAAGTGGGTATAAGCAGGAATACAAAGGGAATAGAGCATCAGGTAATAACTAACATACAGATAGCAGGAGAGAGTAATGACCACTATTGTAAACAGAATTATAATTTTTCCTAGTCCGAAGCAAAAGCAAATCCTAAAATCATCTTGTAAACATTTTCAGGGCTCCTATGCATTTCAGTGACTATTCATTTTAATTTCAGAATAGCCAACAGCACATATCTAATAGAACATTTTTTCCAATTCACTGTTACATTTTCCTTTTATGAGGGCTAGAACATCAATCATGTCTGGGACCAGGAGGACCACACAGGGCCATAGGAATTAGGACGAAGAGTTGCAAAGGGCTGCTCCTCCTTAAAAATGGGACATCCAAAGAGGTACATTATTGACAAGAAAAAGAAGAAGTCCTTGGGGAAATTTAAGCCGCTGTACAACCAAGCCAGGGGGGAGTCTTCTCCCTGTGTCCGTTTGAGCCTCACAAGCAGGCTCTTGTTGTTTCCACGGTGGAGCTGCACAACTCGCAACTCAAGAATCACAACCCAGTTTCAAGGAAAAAGTCTCTTCTTTCAGGATAGGGCAGTCAGCCACCAGGCAAATTCTCTTAGCTATCCTGTCCAGTGTCTCAGGCAGTGCACCAGTTTTCTTCACTTCAATCTAACAGGCACCAGAGACACAGCACCTGTACCCTGAACTCAAGTCCTTCCCTAACTCCTGTATTGCTATGCTGGTGAACTGCTCATTTGTTGCGGCCATACATTGCATCCAGTGTACCCAGGTATCTCTTGACCAACAAACAAAGGTGCAAACTTGCATTCACTTTTGGGACCAGGATTCAGAGGACTGATGCTAGGACCTCTGAAGCAACCCTTGTTTCAAAAGGGGTCACCTCAAGCAAAGCCTCCTCGCTATTCTGGTCGGACTGTGACTCTCAGCTGGGCATCAAAAAACGTTTTACACGATTACTCCTTTCTGATTTGTGACCCCGTCTTTTGCCCAAGACAGTAGCAGGGGTACAAACTTGATCACAGGGCTTCCGCCTTCACTGAGGTACTAGTTGCCAGCAATGCCTGTGCTGGTTACCTTCACTTTGGCTTCAAGCTGCACTGGTGCCGACGCTGACTCCCCAGGCTCAATCTGATGTCTGGGCCCCTCTGGCAATGGTTGTAAGGCAGCAAATATCTATTGGTGGACAGAACAAAAGGTCTTTAGACAAGGCAGAGAAACAGTCTACCAACAGAGAGGATAGTCTCAAAATATTTCCTAGTCTTAGAACGCCCCATATATTAGCAACGCACCCAAGAACCACTTCCATCTATCTATGTGAGAGTTAAAAAAAACAGCCTGGACCTATTGGCAAGTATAAAAGGAACATCACCCAATCCCAAGCAGTCAAGGAAGTCTGTATTAATTTACTAAACAACACAGACATACCCTAAATTTTTACATTGGTGTATTCCTGTGTACTAATCTTAAAACCCTAAAAAAGGAAATGTTCTACACTTTTGCTCATAAATTTTACATTACTTGTACATGACTGCTGACACTTCTAAAATGATTCTTCTTAATTAAAGCACCTAGATAGCTGCATTGTACGCTTAGGACCATGCTCTCATGTTATAGGAGCAGCAGGAACATCTAAAACTGCTAATTTAACAGGGTTTCTAATCTATAAAACAACATTTTCTTCAAAACATTTTTTTTTTGTTAAGGATCACATGGGTATCTTCCATGCGTTTTACTTTTCATGATCCAAACTATGCATCATCAGCTCTAATAAGGACTGTCCGTTTATTTACATGGACTAGCTAATAAAAAACTAGTAATGCCCTTGCAAAACTATGTAACATGGAATAACATACAATAATGGTGTTATCACCTAAGACTTTTAGAACAAAAACTACCCACATCTAGCTCCTCTTAAAGGTCAAATAAGGGAACACCAATCTAGACTACCGATCCTGTCATAATTTCATCAAACAGGATGGGCAGTAACATAACATATATTTTTATTCATTTTATTAATGCTAACAATGTTTAAAACAGTGTTACTGAATAGCCAATTAAATGTCTCATTGCTATTTCACAGACAGCTTAGGCTAGAAAAAAATTGAGAAAAAGAGAGAGCAACATACATTTTACCTAGCCTTAATTTGTAGAGGAGCTAGCCCACTTCCCTCATTTTGACAGTTGGAAACCTGAAACAGGGTTCACTTCTGTCAGCACTATCAACCCCTATTTGTAGCAACTGGGCATAAACAAAGTTATAGGAGGTAGATAGCACATTTGAGAGAACTAAAAAACATGAATACCCAAACCCCAATCCTTTTAGCAAATGTACAATTGAAACATGAGGGCACATGAAGTCAAATACATTTAATTGCCTCAGCTTTTAAGCATTAGTGCTGTATAAATATGGCAAAGCTTATCTGTTAATCAAAGTTCACGTATACCATTATATCGTTTTTGCAAAAAAAGTAAAACTTCTCCTTTTCTCCCCTGTCCACTTTCAAACAAGTTTCAGAGGTCAAAATGGCAACGCAGACCTTGCTCTGCGAAACCTGCCAGGCTTCTAAATATAGAACTGACATTGAACTCTTCCCAGCTTTCCTATTCTGTATTCAAGCGTGTTCATGCGGCTGTCCCAATTCGCCTAGAGACAGAAAGCTGGAAAACACTTATCCCCCTGTTTGTAGTTAAAAGAATACCTTCTGCTGTTTTTTTATATTTATTTTCAATTGTAAACAGTGTACAATATACTTGTCTAACAATATAGAAGTCAGCTGTTTGTATTATACCTAAATGTATGCATTTACTGAAGCCTAAGGCACTTTACAAGCTGCTCTGAATGGAAAAAATGCTGCTTAAATAGTGAATTACGACTTTGATATTTGGGGCACTTAAAAACGAATATCCTATAATTTGTTTGCATAATATTCATTATCAGAATGTTCTCTACATAGCCCAGAGATGGTACATCAGAAATATCTCATGTTTACCCGTATCAAAATGAGTTTTTTACGCCTGCGCAGAGTGATATTTCATATGCAAATTTCCTCATTATGTGATACAACAAAATTTAAATTAAATTTTAATGCTAGGAGGTCACAGTATGAGTATTAAGCTTTAAAAATATAAAAAACAAATTTAAAAGCACTCATTTTTAAATAATCTTTTCATAATTATTAATATATATATATATGTGATCAAGGGCAGTTCCTGCCCGAAATGCGTCATGCCTACCTGAACTGCTGACAAATGGATAATAAAAGTTCGCTGTGACACTCTGCCAAACCGTGTGGTGGTCCGTTACTTCTGTGGTCTAAACTGGGAACAGAATTTTGTTCCATATATATATATATATATATGTTTTAATAAAACCAATCATTTTGATAATTCCACATAGGAAAAGCAAGCTTCAATCCTTGCCTATCATATTTAGACGCATTCATTCATAAGCCTAAGCACAGAAGCCTAACTTGAAACATGAAAAGTTTTGCGCCACTTTTTAAAAGGACAATTATTTAACATCAGAACCAAGAATATGCTTATAAAAAAAAGGCTTTAAGAAAGGAAATCCCTACTTTAAATGTTTTCCTGGTATCTAAAATAATTAACCTGATTTTTATAACTTTTTAAAACAGCAGCCTGAAATGCAGGATTTTACCCCGTGTTTAACTGACAAAATCCTGGCTGAGTCAACATTCATGTCTCTCCGTGGCCTACAATCAAAACAACAGCTGCTGCTAAGTGACAGTTAAAACACAGCTGTTGTAAAGCTTTTCTCAGTGTTGAAATGTAAGCATGGGGACAGTCTATTTAAAACTGAGGCATTTCAATGCATGTTCTATAATATGTGTTTAGTTCAGCAAAAATGTACTCAGATGATGTGTTTGCCTGTTAATATCTAATACAATGTATCTAAGGAAAATGCTGTAATATGTTTATAGTGTTCATTTATTGCAAAACACACAATTTTGTTTTTTTTAGGCCTAGTTTATTCCTATTCAGTGTAAATTCGAGTGTTATCTCTTAAGCATTGTCAGTTTGTACATATGCATAATTGCTTACTCTATAAATTAAATAGTAACATAATTATTTAGCATATCATATGGTTCATTTCTGGATTTTTATTATTATTTAATATTAATTAAATGACTTTTTGTAGAACAGACTGATGACAGCAAAAAAAAACACAAACATTGAGCTCATTCCAGACAAATACAGAAGGGGGGGTCAAATACTTAAAACACACAATACAGCGAGCTTAAGGCTAGCAATCCTTACACAAACAGCGCAATCGCTATTTACTTACAGAAATATCACTAATGTGAAAACCACAACCTACATAGACATTTAAACACACATTTAACCCACAGATCAACACTTAAGACAGAAGCAAAGGACAGCCCACAGACTGTTCTTAAACCAAACCATTTGTAAATACTAGTTGTAAGTCATATTTACAAGAAGCACTTCTCAATAGTATTCCAAAAGACTGCAAAAAAACAGCCCAACAGACTGTTTTATTTTCAAGAAGCCAAAATACATTCAATTCACTAGCTTTGGCTTGCAGAACACCAAATATCGCTCTGCATATCTCCATTCAAAAAAGTGCGCAGAAAAAGGATACTTGTTTGTATTATGTCCATACTTGAATTCCATGGGCATACAGAATCACCAAGGAAGAAATATGTTCTTATACCTAAACCTATTTAGGTATTCCCTCAGGGGAGCCGGCTAATTTAATTAACATCTCACTATGGTACCTCCAAAAAGCAACACATTCTTCAATGTGTGCTTGAAACAGGCAGGTCAAAAATAGTGCAGAATATGCAGTATTATAATCAAAGTAGTGCTTAAGGTACTCTTTGTACGTTGCGCCGTTCAAATCTTATACAAAGTAGAGAAAAGGCTTCACATTACCTGCCTACACAAATTGCAATTCGTATATCTATCCCATACAAATCCAAAGTTGGCCAACACAAATTCCAAAATTCCAAATCCACAGTACGCCTTACTAAACTACCTTACCAATCCAAGGCATCAAACCAACAGCATGCGCCGCAGAACGACCAAACAAATGGTTGTCCAAATTCTAACTGCCAAGTTTTGAATGACCTAACGGGCTGTTTAGAATATTCACACCAAAAAGGTTCTCAGTCAGGGGTGACATCATGTGGAGGATCAAAATCAGGAAGACCAGAAATATACAGGGCTGCAGAGACAGAGAATCCCCAGTACCTCCTTAGTAGAGTCCTGTCCTCCTCAGTAGATTTCTGTCTCCTGACAAGATCACTCCTTAGATAGCCACTTCTCTGATGAGGTCCACGTTGAAGCGCCATTTGTAGAAAATAGAAACCTTCTCAGGGGTCCCACTGATACACCTTGGTCCTTTTAACCCAACAAAGAAGAAATTGGCACAGAAGCTGTAATATACAATACATATTTATTAAACCTCAGATGAGGGAGACTACGTCACACAGAAGCCTTAGCAACTGAATGAGGCAGTCTAAGGAGTACAGAAAACTGGGGCCTTATATATGCTTAGGGTTACATAGTCAGCATAAGACCAAGGGGCAGTCCTGACCAATGTAAGCATGCAAAGGAACTAATATGGACATGCAAGATCTGCTTGCTCAACAAAGTGGGAGGAGCTAACATTTGCTAATTCTGGTGAACACACCCAAACATTTACAGACTAGAAACAGTTGCAAGGACAGCTAGAAGCTCAACTGAGCATGTGCAAAGGTGGAAGATGCTGAATATAGTTTGTTTCTAGGCAGATTACAAGAGCAGCCAACACTGAGGGAGGACAGAGCACATGGCGAGCACGTTGCAGCACATGGCTAACTAACATGGCTGCCAGAAATACAAAATGGCTTTCAGCTCATCCTAACAAATCCATCCAATATTTAACACTCTTTCCCAGTCCAAAACTTAGTGCTCAGCCAGGTACTTCTTGATATATTTTCTCCACAATTCACATTGGCGTTTTCTTTATATCTTGCTGGTTTTTCCGGACTGTATTCACTTTTGTCAGTCACATGCCACTCACGTTGTTCACTCATCTGGTTCTGCATTTTTCTTGAAATCACAATTGCACACAGGTGAATATATTTAAACAAACCACATATTAGTTCCACATTGATGGACATCCACAAATTCATGCATTCTTATGAATTTATGTAATGGCACCCATGTGTTGTCTTTGAAAATTAGCCAGTCAGTCAATTTGTTATTGTAACATTGATGGTTTTTTTTCACAAGTTGCTCCTGACGAAGGGACGCCCCAGTCCAAAAATGCATTGGGCTTTTCTTTAAACATTTTTGTATTATTTTCGTATTTTTTCATGTGTTGTTCATGATGTGATGACTATATGTTATGATTTTCGCGTGATATGATGTACATCTGTGAAACGACCAGATTTTCTTGATTAGACTATGATGTACAATTATGTATAAGAAGATATAACTCAATACAGTATTTGCCTTGCAACACTGGTTTATTTCATTTACTGTACAATTGAAATTTTGAATTATTGTTAAGGGTTCATTGGGAATGTAGTGCACAGTGCACAGTGTACACCAACACGTTGGCTAGTGCTTCTTTCTCTTTCAGTCCAAGACAGACCAAAGGAGAGAGGGGAAAAGTGTGCTTTTAAGGTACTATCCTTCAGTGGACCTTTGTCTGGTCAGATGGGCAGAGACTTTGCGACAAGGGATAAACATTGGGGGGAGGGTGTTCAAGCACAATGACCGCAAGCCGGTTTCTGCTTTTCAGCTGCTGGCAGTATTGCAGAAGGCACTGGGGTCAGCGGGCCTGGATCCGACCAAGTTTGGAACTCATTCTTTTAGGATTGGGGCAGTGACTGTAGCAAGTAGGCGGGGTTGGGTTCCCAGGGCCACCATGAAGATGGGCAGATGGTTTTCAGGTTGCTTTCAGAGGTACATCAGTGGGAGGGCGACAGGGGCAATTAAGGTATGGGTTCTCAATTTTTTATCTTCTTCAGGTTTTGTTTCTGGACCAAAGCTGCTGGGATGAAGATATGGACTCCTTTGTGAAATGGGCGGCATTCCATGTTTAAACAAACTCTTACAGGGTGGAAAATGCCTGTTTTTCCCCTATTGTTCGGTGATATGCTATCCCAATTAATAATCAATAACTTTTTATCATTGGCGACTTTATCTGCTGGCCTACAGACTCAAAGGAGAGCTCCAACTCCTCTGATTTCACTGACCTCCTATCTGGCATGAACTGTATTCGACACATACAATCTGCTACGCATGTTAAGGGGCATATCTTGGACCAAGTCTGGACATCTAATCTGGAAATCACCCAACCCTTAATCTGTCCATGTTCGTGGTCAGACCATTATATCATCCCTTTCTCCCTGGCCTGTGCCCCCCAGACTAAACTGGTCCTCACCGGGAATCTTTCGGCAAGAAACTGGAGTAGGGCTGACCTTAGTGAGTTTTGCACCTTACTTAGCACATCACCCCCCACTGAACAGGACTCCTTAGACAGTCAGGCTACCAGTATTAGACACTGGCTTGAATCAGCCAGCAACATCGTCGCACCTTTTAGCCGAATTAAACTAAAACTCCCTCATGATGCCCAGAGATGGTTCTTGGAGGAATTAAAAAATAAGAAACTCTCACTTAGGCAGGCTGAACGCGGCTGGAGACGAGACTACGCCCCTGGGAAAAAAGCTTTATTTGTAGCGTTGCTGAACGATTATAAACAAACTATTCTCCAGGCCAAAACTACATATTTCTCCCTAAAAATCACCGACGCTGCTACTAAGATCAAAGCTATTTTCGTCATAGTCGAGGAGCTTTCAACCCCAGACAGAGTAGCAATTAAGCCCCTTCCCTCTCAAACTCTCTGTGATTCCCTCAACTTATACTTTATGGATAAGATTGTTAAAATCAAAAGCAGCATTCCTCCCCCCACACCACCCACCACCTCTGTACCCATTATATAAAATCTCCAACTAGTGGACCAAATACCCCTGATATCCGAGGACGAGTTCTAGGTGCTATTAAAAAAGATTGGTTCAGGCTCCCCCACAGATTGCTGTCCGTCTCAGGTCCTCCAGGAAGCCTTTGCCACCTGCTCCAAACCCCCCCTGTCACTTCTTCACAACTCTTTTAGACTAGGCTCAGTTCCCGACTCTTTTAAGATAGCTGAAGTTGTCCCCAATTTGAAGAAACCCAACGATAACCCTTCCCTTATGAGCAACTTTCGCCCCATCTCGCTGCTCCCTTATCTTAGTAAGGTGCTTGAGTCCCATGTCACCAACTTCCTTTGCTCCTTCATCGAACACTCTCAGTTCGTTGACCCCCAACAGGCGGGCTTCAGACCAGCTCATTCTACTGAGTTAGTTATTCTATCAGTTATGGATGTACTCAGAAGGGGAGCGAACCGCAATATCAGCCAGGCCTTAGTGCTGCTGGATTTGTCGGCTGCCTTTGACACGGTCGACCACAACATCTTGATCAACCGTGTCAGCGATGCCGGCATCTAGGGGCTGGCCCTTAGGTGGATTTCCTCCTTCCTTAGTAACCGTCTCTCCAACTTCTCTGCAGAAAAATTTAAGTTGACCTGTGGTGTCCCCCAGGGATCCTCCCTCTCCCCCCTTCTTTTTAACCTGTACCTGACCCCCCTTATTTGGTCCCTGCGCGGAGGCAAGGTCACTGCTTTTAACTACGCAGATGACATCCAGCTGGTGTTCGATATCGATCCTTCAGATCACTCATTCAACAATTTCCAGTCCACTATGTGCCTCATCAGTGACTGGATGGCGGCCAATCATTTAAAACTCAACCCGACAAGACTGAGATGATCTTGATCGGAGGTCCCTCCAACCCATGGAACTCCACCTTTTGGCCCCCCTGCCTAGGCACTCCTCCCTGCCCTGCTGATTTGGCAAAAAGCTGGGGGTTATCATTTGCAAAGATCTATCCACGAAGTCCCAGATTAGCGCAGTGGTATCATCGTGCTTTTTCCACCTTCGCAGAATTCGAAAGATCTCCAGATTTTTAACCATGGAGGCCTTAACCCTGGCTCTTCTGGCCCTAGTCATCTCCCGCAGTGACTATGTCAACTCACTATATGTTGGCATTCCTGCCTATCAGCTCTGTTGTTTGCAGCTAGTACAGAACCAGGCCACCAGACTCATCTTTCACCAACCTAGACATCATCATGTCCGCCCCCTGCTTAAAAGCTTTTATTGGCTCCTGGTAGCCAAACGCTGTGACTTCAATCTAGGCTGTATCATCTTCAAAGCACTGGCCGGTCTCGGTCCAGCCTTTACTTCCTCTTTGCTCCACCGCTATCTTCCCTCTCGTAATCTTCACTCCTCCCACCTGGCTTTACTCACAACTTCCACTTTTATTCGCAAGAAGCACGGTGGTCTCAGATTCTCTTTCCTTGCCCCCTCTTGTTGTAACTTGCTTCCCCTGGAACTCAGATTAACCACATCCTATCCCCACTTTAGATCCCGCCTGAAAACTCTCTTGTTCCGCCAGGCCTACGAGTAACACATTGTCCTCCCTTCACTCTTCACTGCTGGTTCTGCTACGTCCCGTTCACAGCGCCATGAAACCGTCTGGTGTAAGTGCGCTCTAAAAGTAATTTTAAAATAACATAACATAACATTGCACTATTAACCAGGAGGGTTAACACCAGATGTTAGTAGTAGTGGGTATGTATGTGTGTGAAGTGTCCTAGATAACAAGAGGAACTTTCAGTTAAATAGTGCATTTGGACAAGGGGATGTGGTCATTCAAACCAAGGACAAGTTTCTTAAGACGAAAAACCCACCGCTGTTTTCTAGAGAAAAGGAAATTCATGTTCCATTTACTGTTAGATTCAATTATAGTCCACAATAAACTGTCCGCAGGATGGTTCATTTCCATGAAGTGAGAACATATTTTTTTGCTGGCCTTCCTACAGCAGATGGTACTCCGATGTTCGGTATTTCTAAATTTGACCAATTTAGAATTCATCTCTACATACCTTAATTCACATGGACACTTGATGAGGTATATGCAGGTGTTTGTGTTACAACTTGTATGGTGCCTCTGCTTCCAAGGGTGGGCTAAACCTATGTCAATCTCCTTGGTGGTCTTGGTGAAAGAGCATACTGTTCATTATTCACAGGGGGTAGTGTCCTTAGACCTGGGTAAGGCCCAAGAGGGTGGTTTGAGGGTCCCTGAGTGGGGTAGGTCGTGTGTGGACAAGCATGTCTATAAAGTTGTCAGTGCGTTTGTATGCAAAAAGGGGGTCCCCCTCCTCCAGGGTTCCTGTGTTAAGGATTGGCCTTTGTTTCTTGATGGCTTTATGGATTTTGTTGGATGAGGGGGTGAAGGTGGTAATGCAGGTCAGCATGTTTGTTGATAGTTTTACCTTGGTCTCCAGAAGGGAGTCCCAATGGTTATTTTTCACTCTTTTATAGTCTTGGTTGACAATCCTTAGAGGATAGTGTCAGGTTATTAGGTTAGATCTCAGTGTGTATGCTTGAGCTGTGTACTCTTTCATGGTGTTACAGTTGCAGCGTAGGCAAAGGAACTGTCCCACAGATAGATTTTTGTGGAGTGCCTTAGGGTGGTGTCTATTGTAAAGTAGCAGGCTTTTCCTGTCTGTTGGCTTCCTGTAGTTGGTGGTGAGTATCCTTCTCTTGAGATCAATAGTTCCAAAGATGGTGCTGAGTGTGCCGCACGGGGCTCGTAAATTTTAGGAAAAGATTGAGTGTGTTAATCCATTCGCAGAAGTTTGTACAGATGCTTGCATCCCCTTGCCATAGAATCAGGATGTCATTGATATATCTTCCCCAGGTGAGGATATTTTCCTTGTATGAGTTGTTATTGGTGAGAATGTACTTTCCTTCAAAAGCTGACATATAAAGGCCAGCTAGACTTGGGGCGAAAGTGCTACTGATGGAAGTGCCCTGTATATGGTGCTATAGCTGTTCTTTACATTTGAAGACATTTTCGTTTAGGGCTATGGACGCACAATCAAAGATGAAACTCGGAGGAGTTGGGGGTATCCATGGTGTCTCTGTCGTCAGGATAGTTTCCAACATTTCTATTGTTGCATCTTGTAGGATATTGGTATACAGAGCTTCTCCATTGAGAGTGATGAGGAGGTCAATACCTGCCAGTTCTTTAAGATTCTGTATGATATTTAGAACTTCTGTAGTGCCCTTCAAATAAGTGGGTGTTTTCATCACTATGGTTCCGAGGAAATGATCACAGAATTTACTCAGTGGTTCTACTAGTGAGTCAATACCAGAGACAATCGGTCTACCTCATATAGGGGTGGTCGCCTTGTGGATCTTCAGGAGGGTGTAGAAATTTGGCACCCTGGGTTTCATATTGAACAAAACATCTGCCAACCTTGTGACTTGTCAGTAGTTACTAGCAATTGGATCTTTGTAGTGAGCCTTGAAGTGTCTATGGGGCAGTAGTATTGGTTGTTGTTTAACTGTCATATGCATTCTTCGTAGTAGACTGTGGGATCCTGTATTACAATCGTTCCTCCCTTGTCAGTAGGTATTATGACAATTGAAAGATTCTCGGTGATTCCTCAAATAACTTCCCTTTCTCAGTTGGATAGGTTGTTATAAGGTGCACAAGAGATAATCCTACCCACTTCATTGAGGACTGCTTTTTAAGAGGTGAGAACTTCACTGGGCATCATTGCTGAGGGTAGGGTTAACCTGGAGCGGTTGCGTAACCCTGAGTCCTCTGATACTGGAGGTGGTTTATCTTGTAAGAAAACCCCATATTGCACCTCAAGAATGTTATTTGTAAAAATATGTTGATACTATATATCTTTGCAGCCCCTGAAGATATTTTCCGGGGGTTCTATTCTATTCTTACCCTATATTTTTCTCCCTTCTCTTACAGGTTGAAATTTTTAGGGTATTGACCACAAAGGGTTTTCCTTTACCCATTTCACCACTCTCATATTTATGAGTATACAGGTTGGTAATCTACTGATAACTATACCTTGACTCTCCCATTCCTGAATCTGGTTTGGGACAGATAATAATTCCACTATACAATCCCTCGGTCCTGATGAAACACCATGGATCCCTCCTGGACCAATAGGGCGTGAAACATGTCAACCTGTCCCACAGCACTCGCACTCACGACTAAATTGAATTTCCTCATTGCTGGGAAGTAACAATTTAGCTACTGCTTTTAACCTTACCAGGGGGTCCATGGAATAAATCTAACCTTAGGATATCCAGTTGTATTTTTAACCAACAGTTTCACCTGCTCCACACACTCGCACTCACCCTCACAGCATTGTTTTTTAAATGATCTCCGCTGGAGAGCACTCTCAAGAGGCTCGTGTGGTATTGCAGCACTGACCCCATGTGGAGCAAACATGCACAATGTTGAAACATGACACCTTGGCAGGTGTGTGAGGGCATTACTTCCTAAAAAGGAAGCCCCCTCATTTCCCACCCTTTCCCACACATACATACCTTGTTTCCTTTTAGCCTTACCTGCCCCCTGGTAGTGGCCCTGTATCTTCTCCTCCTCACCCTTAATCTCCTTTTTTAGTTTCTTGTAAACCAACCTAAAGCACTATATGTTGGGTGGTCACTACTATAACAAATGTATTTCTTTTTACTATGTCTATTGATATCTCCTTCCATCATTAAATTGTAAAGATCGCACCTTAAATGACGTTTTTGACACAATAATGAGCTATGCATTTAAGCAGGAATTAAGGGTCGTCCAGGCATATGAAAAATGTAAGAAAAATTGAAAATGTAAAGCCAAAAGAATGTTTTTTTTCGTGTTGTATGTATACATATAATGAAAATTCAAAGACTGTAAATGTGTTGACAATTTGCACAACACAAAAGGTTATTTTATGCTATGCAGCTCCGTGTAAATATTGTAAATAATTCACCAAATGAAACAATAAAAAAGAAAACAAATGTGTTAGTAATGTGGCACCTAAAAAGCATTGTCTTTTCTCTGCTAAGAAAAACCATGTGACCGTATTTAAAGGTCTGTTAGAATGCAGTGTGGTATATGAACAAGGTCACGTCTATGGCTGAAACCATCATGGCAGACAAATACGATTTACATTTTTTTTATCAGAACTTACCAGCGTCTGCCCCCGGATCCTTGGAGGATGAAACGAGTAATTATGTTTGTGTGTGCATATATATATTTTTAAGGTAACAAAATCACCAAAAATCACCAGTCATAGTTAACTCAAGTACCTATAACTCATGCCCTAAAGGAACTGTAACCTGAACCCCTGCCAAGCACAGTGTTGTCATCAAGGATGTCATTTTAGATGTTTCGGTAATGTTGTCAATGATCTTATAGAACATGTCAGAGGTGAGGTAATATGTGAGGCAATTAGTAGTGCATGGCAAGGGTGATAGTCATAGTCACTTTAGGGCATGACTTATAATTACTTGCGATAACTGTAACTAGTGAATTTCAGTGGTTTAGTTAGCTTAAAACAGTATCTTTTAACCGACATTTTCACCTAACTATAATGTCCTTTGAACATTTAGTATCTCAGCGAATTTCGAAGTTTTTAATGTGAAAAAAGATAATATTACCAATCCTAACTATAACCTTATTTTAACCTTTTGGATTTTCAGTGAATTTAAATTGTTTTTACTCTTAAAGTAGGATGGTCATCATCGCATATGGGGTGGGGTTCTGCACCCCAATCCGGGGAGTGCCCAACTCTCTACCATGCACACCTTTGGCTGTGTGCTGTGTGGGGCACTCACAACTGAATATGTCATGTAACACTATAAAGTTTGTAATTGAAAGTAAGGCAGAGATATTTACTTTCTATTTTTTCTGTGAATTTCTAAGCTTATTTAATATAAAGTGAGATATTATTGCAATTCTTATCTATAGTATAACTTAAAATTGTATTTTTTCCAGTGAATTTCTTTTTATTTTTGACATAAAGTAAGATGCGTGGAGTGGGGTTGGGCGAATGCCCTGGCTTACAGCCAGACCTGCAGCCCTGCCCCTGAGCCCATCCCTGCAATTTCCCAGCCCCATTCTGTGCACAGCCTTTGGCGGAGTGTGGCATAAGATACTCCTTGCCACTGCGCTCAGCTGACTATGTCATGTGACAATATAAAAAGGGTGTCATTTTAAGTAAGGCAGAACTACTGGCTTTTTCAAAGGGTCAGACTACCAAAATATATTAAGCAAACCTATTTTCTTTGCCAAATTGTTACCAATAACTATATTCACATCTATAGCACATACATGCATACATTGCAGTGTTTAAAAGTGATTTTCACAAAATATTTTCAATAAAGTATTATAAAGGAAAACATAAACATGTTTTTGAGTGCTTTAAAAAAAATGGTACGCTCTCATGGAGCCATGGATGCAATGACCAAAGAGTGGACTAAGTCCCTAACTCCTAAATGGCTGCCGCCAGATCTTTCTTGGTGTGGTGACAACCTATAAGATCTTATCTTTAGTTCTGTTGGATCCGTGGAGAATTTGTGTCTCTTTATATACATGCATTTTGAAACTTAATTTCCCAAAAACTACTGAACAGATTTACAGAAAATCACAAAAGGTCTCTGCGAAATTTGATGTCATTCCGTTCAGCCATTTTTGCGGTATCGCTGTTCAATTTTCCTATAGAAAGTTGCAGGGGGAAAATGTGTTTAGGGCCCCCTGTTTTTCTCAGACCTACTTGACGGATCAACTGAAAACTTTATAGTAAGAAGCTGAGGTGGATGAACCTTTCTCTGGAAAGTTTTGCGAAGATTTGTTGAGCAGCTCTAACTTTAGAAGCAAACCAAAGTATCTATTTACGATGGAAACAATAGCCCTTATTTATAAGGCTGCCGTTGCATCACGTTTTGGGACACAGCGGCGGCTTAAATATTTGGTCCTGTTGCGCCATATTTAAGAAGTGGCGCATCTGCCTTCGTAAACACCTGCGCTACATTTTACCTGCACCAGGTATAATGTATGCAGGGTGGGCGTTCCATCACAAGAAAGGGTGGTAGGAGTGGTGCAGTGAAATCTATAAGATTTCACTGCGCCACTTCTAGGACTCCAATGCTCCAAAACCTTACCCCTGCCTAATGGCAGGCTTAAGGGTGACACAGGCCCTTGTGAAAGCACACATTGCTGGACTTGCGTCTGTTTTCAGACACACACCAGCAATGCGCCTCTTTTGCGCTGACTGGTACGTCAGTAATAATGACGAATCTGTCATTCCTTGCGACATGATGCGTCATACATTAAATAAGATGCATTCATCATGTCACAAAGAGGGTGCACCGAGAAGTGTTCCATCTCTGCATTCACACAGCGATGTAGCACTTCTCATGAGGCTCAATATTTAAAATATGACTACATAGTGGTGACCGTGACTGGGTAATATGCAGTGGTTTTACTATCACAACCGCATCTACTAGGAGCCAAGTAAAATGCTTTCAAGTGATTATCTGTGGCACACAAGTCCCAGATGGCAATGATACACTTATCGTACTGTACACATTGCTGATTTACCTACTGCTTTTGTTCTTTTGCCTTATATTTGTCTCTAAAATAAGATATTCACAAATTTGCAGTAGAGCTCTTTCTCTCCTTGCATCTATATTCTCGAACACCAGACCTATTCCTCTTTTTGTGGAATTTCTAAAGGTTCCCCTAGACACTGAAAACAAGTCCTTTTTTACACACTTCTGTTTTTCTACTTTATATTATGTCTGGGATGATGTCTGGAACCCTAATTTCATGTCAAAAACTATTAACAAGATAGAACCCGTCATCCTCAATATGGCTCGAGTGAAAGGGAACAACATACTGTATTAACTTCATGCAGAGCACACATGGAAATATATAATTTGTATTGCGGGTTGTTGTTAATTTTTTTAGACGTACAAAAGAAAATGTGATTACACGCCATTTTAGAATACATTTTGAATTATGTCAGGCACCAAAGAGCAGGATTTGCCAAATTTTTACAGACTTTCAACTTTAAAAATGTGTAAATTATAAATGTGCCACTTGCTGATCATTTACAAATCTAGACGAGTCTGAGTTATGCAAGTACATGTGTCATGTACCTATCTCTAAACTACGCATATGTGTATGAGCTACATAGTCCTAAATTCCTGTGCGTGTGAAAATTATTGTCCTCTGTAGGATGGCAGAGAACTGGACATGTGTATGAACAACATAAAAGAGAACCACCAACATAGTTAGTATTTTGAAGTTCCATGTTTATCCGCAAATCCAAATTATATCTGAATAAACAACAGTGTGAATGACTCGAAAAGAGTGGGAACACAACCAATGTTCCCTATTTTTTTCAAATAGCATGTTGGAAAGAAATAGAAAGTGAGTTAAAAACATTTACAAAATTAAACAATATTTTTACACGTCATACCCTTTGCTTGTGTAAGCTGTGTGATGTGCAAACTGTTCATGTGGCGTTTAAAAAGAGTTGAGCAATGTGAACGTCATGCTATTAGTCTGCTGTTAACAGCATGTATACTTTGAGTAAGACCAAATATTAGTATTAATTACTTTTTTATTGGATCTAATGAGGAAATAATGAATTAATATGTATGCAATTGAAACAAGATTAATATGAAGTTTAAGAGCATGTTTATCAACATGATTTAGTGAGACCACATTTTAGTGAAAACTAAAACTCCATTTTGGATAAAATGGATGCTGCTGCTTTCTCAGTTTTTACCACTGCATTTGCCCCTTCCCATCAGGTTCCCTTGCACATCTTCTCTCCCCATAGGCTCTACAGGAACAAAGACAACTGATCTAATGTTTTCCTAAGGTTTATGAATACAAGGCTTATTACGAAACTTTTAGTGTATAAGGTAGGTTGCCACAGCAAAGCCCTACACAACAAAAGACTAGAGTACCGGAACCACCGCCTCATATTCCATGTACCCGCTGACAACTGCCAACTAGCCTTTGCCTCCATCCCCAGGATCCACAAGACCAGAACCTGGGAAACGTCATTCTGCTACCTTGCCCTCAAGGCTTGGAACACCCAGCCCTTGCACCTCAGGCAATCCGCGTCACTGACCCAAATCAGGGAGGAACTCTAGACCTGGCTCTTTGAACGATCCTCCAACTAGTCCGACTAGCAGCCCCCATCCCAGAGGACTTGAGACCCTCACAGGTGAGTAGCCGTGCTTTACAAGCCTTTGATTGATTGATTGAACGTTCAAGGTCCCCTCCACTGTATTTCCACAGCACAGCTAATTTTTACTAATTTCTGAATTGCATTTGTTAAATGTCACTTATTTGGTTAAAAACAACACCGGATGACAGAGAAAAGTGTGATACTTCCTTAGAAATCAGATTGTGTTAACGTTAAATGTTATTTATGTGAATTATTTTGATTTACTATAGTCTTATGGCTCGCTGTTTTGGGCTATACCGGCCATTAAAGGCCCGCTTTAGTGTTAAAGGACAGAGCCAACATTCCAATTTTTCTTATAAAGAATTTTGGGGCACATTAGCAACAACTTGCGATAACTATCGCAAACCGCGCTTAGCGTGATTTTTTTATCGCCTCCTATCACTGGATTTTATCGCAGAGATAACGCAGTATTACCAACGTTTATCTCCACAGCGATAATAAAACCAGCAAGAGCGGAAAATCCCATCTATAACGTGAGATTTAAAGCGATAAAAATCCTATCGCTAAGGGAAATCTCGCTAATAGGCTGGTGGGGACTTAGCCGTAGAATCCACCTCCCATTGACTAATATGGCTAAGTCAGGTTTTTACCTGGTGCTAATCGCGGTTAGGGAGTTTTTTTATTGCGTTGCTGGTATTGCTAATAAGCGATAGCTGTGTTAGAGACTGCTATCAATCGCTACCAGTTTGGGTACGCCCCACTTTGCATGCCATTAGCGATAAATATCGCTGACATGCAAGGAGGGCCCCAAACAGATCACTATCGCCTGGAAGCTGTCGCTAATTGCTGTTAGCAACAGCTAGGTAATTGTGCGATAAATAAAACGCTGCTTTATTGGCAAAAAGTGCTGCTAAAGCAGAAATAACGCCCTTGCTAATATGCCCCTTTGTTTAAGCACTCTAAAGATGAGCAAGAATTTAGAATATTGGTGAAGACTTTCTTCTTCTGTTAACCACATGGCTGCTAGGCGTTTTCCCGTCCTGCGCTAAAAAAACAAAAATCCCATAAATCATGACGAGCTGGCCTTGTCATCCGCGCACGGCAGGTAAGCGCCATGACGAGCCCAGCTCGTCATTAGCTTCGAAGGGGTTAAGGATGCTGCCTGTTTCGTTTCTGACTTTTGATGCTCACTTGGGACTCAAATTTATTTCTACTTTTTTTTTTACTCTGTATTATGTTTGCATTTTGAGCCTTTATGGCATTTATTATGTATTGCTTAATTTTGGAGATTTCTGTAATAAAACCCTTTAACTTATTCCTGATCTATAACTCAGGCCTTAATTATGATGCTGGCAGGATGCTCGGCAGTCCTGACCGTCTAATTCGGATCCAACCACCACCGTGGCGGTCAGAAACATGACTTTTGGCTTTGAGGCTTGTGCTGCGGCCCGGAAAAGGGCCGCAGCACAAGCCCCAATGTCAAAAAGCATTGCAGCGCCCGATGATGAAGCATGACACCCAACTGGATGAGTGAGGGCATTACATTCCAAAGTAATGGATTCCCATCTCTTTGACTCTGTAGTCTACTGTCCTTTGTATGTTGCACAACTCTAGATCATTCAGGAACAGCACAACTTTAATTTTCATAATGTTTTTAAACATCCCAGCACCCTGTGGCTGGCACCTCATGCCGCAGAGGGACGGGGTGCTAGGGGCCCTCAAACTCCATTTCCAACTGTCATTTAATAGGGGTCGGACGTCCATTGAAAGGCCGTCAGAAAGGGCAAATGTAATCCCTAAGGCGGTGCCTGAGCAGGCACCTCCCTCATTGTAGGGATTACATTCCTATCACACAGCCGATGGGCTCCTTGAGCCCTTCAGAAAGGCAGCGGTCATTCTCTCATCCATGCAGTCGGACTGACCACATTGTAAAGCAGCTGTCTGACCGCTGATTCAAATGTTGGGGGGGCCGACACCGATGTGCTATTGGTGTTAGACCCACTGACATCACAATGAGCTCCTTATTGAGTGGGCCCTGTTACTTTTATTGAAACTCTGCTAAACGGATGTTTGGTGCCTTTTTACGCAGGATTAACCTGGAGTTTAAAATCCTGGGGTATGGGGCTCTGCTTCCACATCCTTAAATTTACATAGCCTAATCACGGCACTAGAGTGGCTTCGTAGCATGTTAGTCATGTCTAGGAAATACATCCCTGGGTGTACTTTCACAGAGCAAAGAGTGTTCGTTGTAGTGTGCTATATGTGAGAGAGTGTTGATATATGTGAGGATTAAAGAAATAGCCCAATCACGTCCAACCAGCACTGCCATGTGAAATCAAAGCAAAGCGCATATTTAGAACAAGCAAGTAAATGTGGGACTCTGATAACGGTTTAATATGAAAAAGCAGAGACGGTCGCTAAGTATGTGTGTAATTCTACACGTAGGGACCAGAGACATGGTCAGTTGTGTTACATTGATTGAGATGTAGTAGATTGGCTGATAATTGTGATCGGATGATGACACATTACCAGAAAGGACCAGTCGGTGCTCATCTGCAGGTCATAATATGGAACGAAATTAATTGATTATTTTTTTAGATAGCCGATTTTATAAAACAAAGGTTAGATCATCTAATCAATTGAAACTTCAAACATTGGATCTCAATCTAAAGAATTATTTTGCTAATTAATTTTCATCCAAAATACCCATTCGTTCTCCTATGTCATGATGTACACGTTGAAACTATTTTCGTTCTATCACCTCACAGGCTCTGTGTGGATTCAATCAAAACACACTGAGAGCTCCTAAAAATACATTTTTCCTACCAGCTTTATCTCCCTCTTCAGCTGGATTGCCTCCTTCCAGAAGTGATGGGAAATCTGTATCACTTCAGCGGCTGTAAATAAAATCACAAATCATTTAAACTCCATCACTGGGCATGAAAGGGCAGGAAAATGATTCTTTTCTCCTGTTTCATGGCTGGCTTCAAGCATTGAAGGATTATCCAAGCTGTTACACTGGCAGCCACTAGGCTATAATGGGGAGTGCAGCCTACTTTAACACATCATGTTTTACTTCCATTTAGATTTACGTTTCTTAATGGTCTGTCGCCCAGGTCTTGATATATCCATACATGTGCTGTCTGCTGATTGGTGTGTATTTGGTACGTGCTACGAATTTTAAATAAGCTGGTTTTTTGTTTCATCAAATTTTATACTTCAAGTTGCTAAAAAAACGTGTCCGTTGAATATGGATTAATCCTTATATTCCTTTCAGGGCTCTTTACAGGAATTCAACTTTTTAACAATCCCTTGATATCCAGCGGCATTAGGCAAAATGATGCTCCTTTCTCTCCCGTGAGAATGTGATGAGGGACCGCCGGGGAACCCATATCTCATAGATATCCACAGGCTTCAGACTGAAGTGTGCGGGCTTTCATGTGCCACAGGGGCCACAGTCGCCTCGCGTTACTCCCCTGATTTTATCAATAGTTAGCATGCTTCGCTATTTTTCCTACTGTGTGTACTGTGAGTGCTAAAATCCTGATTACTAAAGGTCTCCCCTTTTTTTCAAGCTGAAACGACGGCTTGATTAACGAAGGCTTTTTTTTAAAGGCTTAATTAAAACTGACTTAAGCAAGAGGAAAGAATGTTTAAAACATGTCAGTAAAGTCACCATAACATTGGACTTAATACAATGGACCATTTCTTTAGACAAGATAGGAACCTTGGCATAAATCCGGGCCTTGATACTAAACAGAAAATCGTGTGATACTGACAAGTTACCAAGGGGGCAGCAGGGGCAGGTGTATTAACCTCTCACGTAGCACTCTATCTTTCTGCACTGCAGTGTGTGAAAGTGAAAGGGCAGGTAAGCACAGTATTCAACATTCCTGTCCTTTCCTTGCCCTGGCGCTCAAACTGCTGCCTGGCGCCAATGCATGCACTCTTGCGCTGTTGTGCAAGCGTGACGGCATTGCAGCCAAGATTGTTTTTGTGTCGGAAGGAGCACCTTCTTGCACAAAAACCATCCACTGAGGGATTTTTCTCTTTCTATATGTACTGCAAAATGTAGCACACATAGTTAGAGAAAAAAACAACCAGAAACAAAAATAGTTCTCCTTGTTACGCCTCATCTGGGGAGGCCCAGCATTTTGAAGATTCCCAGGTCTACTAGTAATGGCAAATAAAGAAATGCACCAAAATCCATGGGTGAATGCTTGGAAACACCAGCGCTTCACCCTTGGGGCCTCATTTATGAAAAGTGACGCATCGCTGCGTGAAAACAGCGATGCGTCACTTTTCACTGCGCACTCCTTGCGACACCAATGATGCGTCATACTTAATGTATGACGCATCATGTCGCAAGGACTTACAGATACGTCAATATTTCTGACGTATCTGTAAGCGCAAAAGTGACGCATTGCTGGAGTGTGTCACAAAAGTGACGCAACTCCAGCAATGCGTCCTTTCACATGGGGAAAGCCCCATGTGAAAGGACTTGCGTCAGTCTTACACCTGCTGTGAGGCAGGCACAAGATTTTGACGCTGTAAGTGTGATCTCCACATAAGATTAGTTTAGTTTGTCAGGATTAATATCCGTTTCTTTCAGCTCGTAATATGAGGGACAGAGACAATTCTGTTTGCAGCAAGGTTTCTTTATTTTTATTCAAACGACAAGGACAGCCGACACGTGTTTCGCCCCCTCTTGGCGATTTGCGCCGGGGCTTTCTCAAGGCTGTTGAAGAGGGATAAAAGAAAGTTTTAAAATAATGTGGTCCAAGAGCAGTTGACCCCAAGAGAGACCCGAAAAACACCAAGTGTGTGAAAATGATTAGATTAATTCTTTAATACCAAGACGCCTGAAGAGATGATATCTGTGCTTAGAGAAAATTAGTGCCTAAGTACAATGCAGTGATCAGGAAAATCCCAAAGGACCGTGAAGCAAGAGAAAAAAATTCGTGGATGAATTAGTAGTACTAATTTTCAGATAGACAGCAAGAATTGGGTGGGCGTGAGCGACAGTGTGAAGAGGGAATATCACTCTGTTCAATTGGTCAAAGCAAAAAAAGCCCCCAAAGTGTTAAAGCACAAAAAAATAAAGGAGAAGCGATAGGCAGTGTAAACAAATAGATGCAGTCATAGTACCTAAATGGGTTAAGTCAAATCCAAGGTTCCTGTATCATGATTTGTACATTGTCCATATAAAAATATAGTTCTTCAATAAAAACATTTCCTGTCAAATTTAAACAGAACAGTTCATGAGTGCAATAAGATTGACATTCAGTCATGTATGTAACATATTAAATCAGACATTGTGTCAGGCAGAATCGTGTTATATGAAGTTCTAAAGCAATTAAGAAGAGACAAGTTTCAGACCGAGATGCCCGGGTTAGTGCTAGCAAAAATTGGTCTAGCCCATTGATAATAATGTCTACGAGTTGTATGTTGTACTGTTTCCACGGAAACCCAACCATCAAAGCGATCATGTTGCATCAAAAGCTCCAAACATCTGGTTTTTCATTTGAATTGAGGTATCTGTGTTACAGAAATCTATGTTTGCCTCCCCTCAGCAGCATTTGGTTAGTTGTATATCAGAATGACTCATATAAATAAGTATTTGCATAGTCTATACTTCTTATTTGTACATCATTTTTGCATATATTAAACACATTTTCTCGCATTCTGTGACTTAATTGGAAACATATGCACTCAAAATCACTTAGCAGTTAGGTTGCTTCTGCATGGTAGTGTTAGTGTGGGACAGGGGTAGTGATGACTAACAGATCTTACAACCGGGCATATATCAAGATGGTCCGGAGAGGCCCAATCGCCCCCCATGATCCGCCCGTTAATGGATATAACGTGACTGAACTGGCTGACATGCCGTCGGGTGTATTGGTGTGAAAACACCGAAGAAGTCACTACACGGGGGCCGTTTGTAGAGGTGGTATCAGGCGAGCTAGCAGGCGAGCCCCAGCATGCATGGTCTGCTGGAGTGGCGCAGGGTTAGGGAAAAGACCGGTTACAGACGTTTCTATTAAAAGCGGGGCTAGAGAGTCACCCGTTTTAAGCACGAGGTTACGGAGAGCAGTCCAGCGCATTATTTAAAGATAGCGACTCAAACTTACTTTTCAGGCTAATGCCTCCGTTCCTAAGATCTTCCCGGCATGGCGATCCCTGCATCAGGTCCTTCCGCATCTCGCAGGACGCGGGATCCGGTATTTAAAGGGAGCGACCCGGAAGTGGAGCTATTTACTACGCGAGTTAGTTATCTTTAATGAGCTTTAAACGGGAGTGTTTTATTGATAATTTTAATTCCATGTGATAATTGCTCGGGTATGCGAAGTGGTTTATGCTGATTATGAAAGAAATTTCGAATGCAGTAAAAAGTTTTTTTACTGGTACAGAAGGTCAGGAAGGTGCGTTAATCTGCACTATAAAGCGGACGCCATTTGTAAATGGTAAAAGAGACGAACAAACAGTATTCTAAGTTTAAGGCAGGTTTACCGATCTGTTTTATTAAGGATACTTATTGGTAATTTATTGGTAGTTTATTAACGTATTTGGGCATACAGGCGTTCTCCTTAGTGTTTTAAATGAAAAGTGGAGCGAGAGCATATCATTACAAACAAAACTGTTTGAGATTTAGCACTTGAGCATGAGAAATATATTAAGCGGCTCGGTAGTGCGAGCGCCATTTGTGAATGGTAAATGGGAAGCCGGTCCATCATGATGTAAGGTTTGGGCTGCTTATAGGCTGCGAGTTTAAATGTGCTTATAGAAACAATTGCTTATTTCGAGTAGCCAGAGAGATGACCCTTTTGGCCTTTTTTAAGGAGACCCTAGGTCATATGTATAGAGTCTATTATGCCAGTATACCGGTGCATTTACCTAAGGGGAAATTTAAGGAGACTGGAGCAAATGCAATTAACTATCACTGGAAAAATTGTAACGAGGTGTATACAGCTAGATGTCTTTGTGCATCTCATCTCATATGTGAGTGATATAGTACGTGCTGTCATTGCAGTGTCTCACATATGCCGGAAATGAGAGGGTGTATCGTCTAGAAATCATGGTGGTTTGTGCAGCCCTATGTTTGCAACAAAGAGAATATGGTGTCAGCCTCACAAAGCACAACATAGGATCAATTACAACCAGTGATGCCACTCATACTCTTGATTAAGTCCCTTTGTTACAGTTTCCATCCCAATGATTAGAGAGCTCTCTTCTCGACGGAGCATCTGTTCCAAGTCTCCTCCTCGTTTGGGAATTTTCAGTTTTTTTAGACCAACGAACGTAAAGTTCAGGTTGTTTTTGTGATGATGAAGAAAATGATCTACTAGGGACTGTCTAGTGTCTGTACCATGGATGTTTCGGTAATGTTCCTGTATCCGGACTTTCAAAGGTCTTTTCGAGCTGCCAATGTAATGTTGTCCACAAGGGCATGTTATTAAGTAAATAACATAGGTGCTTTCACAGTTTATTAGGTCTCTGATCCTGTATTTGAAGCCGTTGATTTGGACCTCTTTTGTTCTGGATTTGCCCAGTTTGCAGATCGAGCTTTTAATAGCTTTTAATAGAAACGTCTGTAACCGGTCTTTTCCCTAACCCTGCGCCACTCCAGCAGACCATGCATGCTGGGGCTCGCCTGCTAGCTCGCCTGATACCACCTCTACAAACAGCCCCCGTGTAGTGACTTCTTCGGTGTTTTCACACCAATACACCCGACGGCATGTCAGCCAGTTCAGTCACGTTATATCCATTAACGGGCGGATCATGGGGGGCGATTGGGCCTCTCCGGACCATCTTGATATATGCCCGGTTGTAAGATCTGTTAGTCATCACTACCCCTGTCCCACACTAACACTACCATGCAGAAGCAACCTAACTGCTAAGTGATTTTGAGTGCATATGTTTCCAATTAAGTCACAGAATGCGAGAAAATGTGTTTAATATATGCAAAAATGATGTACAAATCAGCGACGGCTCGTGGAGGGAGTTACGGTGGGGCAGGAGGGTGGGGAGGGGGAGGGGCAGGGTGGAGGTTGCTAAAAACCGGCATATGGATAATTGCAGGTAAGTAAACAATGTAATTAATAAAACGAATTTCGTAGCTCGCACTGCATTGCATTTTGCGATGCAAGGCGCACTACGAAATTCGTTTTATTAATTAAATTGTTTACTTACCTGCAATTATCCATATGCCGGTTTTTAGCAACCTCCACCCTGCCCCTCCCCCTCCCCACCCTCCTGCCCCACCGTAACTCCCTCCACGAGCCGTCGCTGGTACAAATAAGAAGTATAGACTATGCAAATACTTATTTATATGAGTCATTCTGATATACAACTAACCAAATGCTGCTGAGGGGAGGCAAACATAGATTTCTGTAACACAGATACCTCAATTCAAATGAAAAACCAGATGTTTGGAGTTTTTGATGCAACATGATCGCTTTGATGGTTGGGTTTCCGTGGAAACAGTACAACATACAACTCGTAGACATTATTATCAATGGGCTAGACCAATTTTTGCTAGCACTAACCCGGGCATCTCGGTCTGAAACTTGTCTCTTCTTAATTGCTTTAGAACTTCATATAACACGATTCTGCCTGACACAATGTCTGATTTAATATGTTACATACATGACTGAATGTCAATCTTACTGCACTCATGAACTGTTCTGTTTAAATTTGACAGGAAATGTTTTTATTGAAGAACTATATTTTTATATGGACAATGTACAAATCATGATACAGGAACCTTGGATTTGACTTAACCCATTTAGGTACTATGACTGCATCTATTTGTTTACACTGCCTATCGCTTCTCCTTTTATTTTTTTGTGCTTTAACACTTTGGGGGCTTTTTTTGCTTTGACCAATTGAACAGAGTGATATTCCCTATTCACACTGTCGCTCACGCCCACCCAATTCTTGCTGTCTATCTGAAAATTAGTACTACTAATTCATCCACAATTTTTTTTCTCTTGCTTCATGGTCCTTTGGGATTTTCCTAATCACTGCATTGTACTTAGGCACTAATTTTCTCTAAGCACAGATATCATCTCTTCAGGCGTCTTGGTATTAAAGAATTAATCTAATCATTTTCACACACTTGGTGTTTTTCGGGTCTCTCTTGGGGTCAACTGCTCTTGGACCACATTATTTTAAAACTTTCTTTTATCCCTCTTCAACAGCCTTGAGAAAGCCCCGGCGCAAATCGCCAAGAGGGGGCGAAACACGTGTCGGCTGTCCTTGTCGTTTGAATAAAAATAAAGAAACCTTGCTGCAAACAGAATTGTCTCTGTCCCTCATATTACGAGCTGAAAGAAACGGATATTAATCCTGACAAACTAAACTAATCTTATGTGGAGATCACACTTACAACTTCTCGAATCTGTTTCCCCAAAACTGAAGCCCAAGAGGTCCAGAGCTTCGAGTGTGTTCCATCCACCAACTAACCACACTTATTTAAGTGTTGTCTAAAGCCTTGAAATCCTTGGGCCTTTGCTACCTTATCCACATTATAATATATGGATCTCCAAGGCTTAAACAACTGATTCTTCTACAAGCTACTGATCAACTGTAAAATAACTTTACCATTTTGGGTCTTCAAAACAAAGCAATAAACAATGGCATCCTACAACTCGAGACGTGACAGACGAAATGACAGACTTGAAGCAGCATTTGACCCCACAGACGCGACCATAAGTCGAACACCCAGCTCCACTAATCTAACCTCCGCTAAAAGCACTTTACAGGCTTTGGAAAAAGTTGCAAAGAAGGAGACCTCTAAATGGTGGGAGGTAGCATCCCTCAAAAAATATCTGGAGCATAATCTGATCCCACGGGGTTTGCGCATTCTGATCTTTCCTCCAATCGAAACTACGGCTCCCGAAAAACTACAACTATGGGAAGACAACCTCCGTACTGCCTCCAATAACATGATTAGACAACTAATCGACATTGCGATGGAAGAGTATGAAACCAACAAAAAAGAAGTTGACAACTTATCCAAAAGAATCGAGGATGCAAATTGGGGTGAGATCACAACAAAAAACTATGAGATCCTAAACAAATTCCTTGACGAATTCGAGGAAGACATCATCCAAAGGAAAAATCGGAAATTCAGGCGCGATCTGCAAGACTACCAACAGGGGAGAGTGTACACTTTTGCACAAAAATATGACAATATCAATACCTCTACAACAAATAATACTACAAACGAACCTATACAGACACCATCATCATCTGAGGCAGGGTCAGTAGAAAATCTATCCCTATCGTCCAATTTGAGACCGCAGGTAAATTTTCGGGAGGAGGTTCAACGACACCGCCTAGGAAATATACAAGACAACCGATCACGACCACCAAATCTGGGCACACCGAAACCCAATACACCGGGTGTACAAACCAGGGCAAGGAAAAGGGAACAACATTTAACCAAAACATAACCAATAACCTGGTACTTAACCTATCCACGACCACCCTGTCGGAAACACACAATCAAATCCTGAATAAAGGACTGTCCTTTTGCCCAACTGCCCAATGGGACCTAGTGAAAACTAAAATAGATCTTTTTAAATTCACTAGAAGGCTGAAATTACACTCCTTCTTTCAAGAAAATCCGAGAAGACGGACGACAACCAATCACAACAACCGAACTAGTGATTTGTCTGCACAAGACCTGGAAAACAGTAACCTCCTCTTACATTTATCCTCTGACGAAACACCAGATGATTTGGAATCTCTAACCACAACTGCAGACGAACTTGGTATTGACATCTACCATACCAAACCGAACCCTTTGAAGAAGAAATCAAGATTCACCCCGTCATTACCAGCTGGCAATTCGATCGATATGTTCTTCTCCAAAGTAACCGAAGATCTGACTAAGGAATTTGATAAGTACAAAGCCAAGCAGAAATACGCCCCAAAAAATATAACAACTAAGGAAAGATTGGCCTTGGCGGAAATACGACAAAATAAGGACTTGATAATAAAAGAAGCAGACAAGGGGGGAAATGTAGTTATCCTAAACACTTCAGATTACCTCCTAGAAGCACAACGCCAACTGGATGATAACACTTGCTACCAAGTTCTGGACAAGAACCCCACCGAACAAATTCAAGAGAGATTATCTGCACTACTTGACCTATGGTATGAAAAAGGTATGCTCAGCATAGAAGAAAAGAACCTTCTATACATCAAAAATCCAGTTGTACCAACCCTGTACCTGCTACCCAAGGTGCACAAACCTGGGCGGATACCAAAGGGAAGACCCATAATTGCTGGCTTTGATTCAGTTTGCTCCAATTTAGGAGCTTTTATTGATGCAGAGCTACAGCCTCTAATGAAAGCCCTTCCATCCTTCATCAGGGACACAAAGGATGTACTACGGAAACTGGACAATATAACATGGCAGGGAGATTTCTTTCTCATTGCAATTGATATTACCAGTTTATACACCTCAATAAAACACTCAGATGGTATAGCTGCTACTAGGAAATACCTGCAAACTCGCTCAGTCCATCTAACGGCACGTAACAGAATGATCCTCGACTTCCTTGAATTCTGCCTATTCAACAACTATTTTCTCTTTAATGGAAAATACTACCTACAACTGCGGGGGACGGCAATGGGGGCAAAATTTGCACCCCCATATGCCTGCCTCCTGATGGGAATGGTCGAACAACATTGGCTGTGGCAAGAAAGACCAGAAGAAGTGACAGACAACATAATAATGTGGGGTCGTTATATTGACGACATCCTAATGATCTGGCAAGGGACTGAAGACAAACTAAGATCATTTATCAAGTCCATGTCACCAAACCAATGGGGTATCGAAATTACACATAACATTTCCAAAACAGAAATCGAATTCTTGGACCTGTCTATCTATATTTCTGAGAACCAGCTACACACCAAAATGTACAGAAAACCAACTTCTGCAAACTCCATCCTACATGCCACCAGCAGCCATCCTGCCCATACCATCACTAACATTCCAGGAGGGGAATTCAGACGAGCACGCATGAACTGTAGCTCTGTGGAAGAGTATGAAAATCATTCAGCAAACATAACTGAACGTCTGAGACAAAGAGGCTACAAAGAAAAACAACTTACCAAAGCAGTCACTAAATTTAAAACATCTGACAGACAGAGCCTACTGCATAACAATCAACCACAAGAGAAAAAACAAACCATCCATTTTACAACGGAATACAATAGCGGGCAACAGCATATTCGTAAGGCCTTACAAAAACATTGGCATCTGTTGAAAGATAATCCAACTCTGTCCGACACAATACAAGACAAACCTCAGATGGGCTTCTCACGCAGTAAAAATCTAAGAGATATGATCTGCCCATCCTTTCTCGACATCCAAACAAAACCTAGAATGTTTCCTCCACAGACTATGGGTTTCTACACCTGCATGAACTGCTCGATCTGCAAACTGGGCAAATCCAGAACAAAAGAGGTCCAAATCAACGGCTTCAAATACAGGATCAGAGACCTAATAAACTGTGAAAGCACCTATGTTATTTACTTAATAACATGCCCTTGTGGACAACATTACATTGGCAGCTCAAAAAGACCTTTGAAAGTCCGGATACAGGAACATTACCGAAACATCCATGGTACAGACACTAGACAGTCCCTAGTAGATCATTTTCTTCATCATCACAAAAACAACCTGAACTTTACGTTCGTTGGTCTAAAAAAACTGAAAATTCCCAAACGAGGAGGAGACTTGGAACAGATGCTCCGTCGAGAAGAGAGCTCTCTAATCATTGGGATGGAAACTGTAACAAAGGGACTTAATCAAGAGTATGAGTGGCATCACTGGTTGTAATTGATCCTATGTTGTGCTTTGTGAGGCTGACACCATATTCTCTTTGTTGCAAACATAGGGCTGCACAAACCACAATGATTTCTAGACGATACACCCTCTCATTTCCGGCATATGTGAGACACTGCAATGACAGCACGTACTATATCACTCACATATGAGATGAGATGCACAAAGACATCTAGGTGTATACACCTCGTTACAATTTTTCCAGTGATAGTTAATTGCATTTGCTCCGGTCTCCTTAAATTTCCCCTTAGGTAAATGCACCGGTATACTGGCATAATAGACTCTATACATATGACCTAGGGTCTCCTTAAAAAAGGCCAAAAGGGTCATCTCTCTGGCTACTCGAAATAAGCAATTGTTTCTATAAGCACATTTAAACTCGCAGCCTATAAGCAGCCCAAACCTTACATCATGATGGACCGGCTTCCCATTTACCATTCACAAATGGCGCTCGCACTACCGAGCCGCTTAATATATTTCTCATGCTCAAGTGCTAAATCTCAAACAGTTTTGTTTGTAATGATATGCTCTCGCTCCACTTTTCATTTAAAACACTAAGGAGAACGCCTGTATGCCCAAATACGTTAATAAACTACCAATAAATTACCAATAAGTATCCTTAATAAAACAGATCGGTAAACCTGCCTTAAACTTAGAATACTGTTTGTTCGTCTCTTTTACCATTTACAAATGGCGTCCGCTTTATAGTGCAGATTAACGCACCTTCCTGACCTTCTGTACCAGTAAAAAAACTTTTTACTGCATTCGAAATTTCTTTCATAATCAGCATAAACCACTTCGCATACCCGAGCAATTATCACATGGAATTAAAATTATCAATAAAACACTCCCGTTTAAAGCTCATTAAAGATAACTAACTCGCGTAGTAAATAGCTCCACTTCCGGGTCGCTCCCTTTAAATACCGGATCCCGCGTCCTGCGAGATGCGGAAGGACCTGATGCAGGGATCGCCATGCCGGGAAGATCTTAGGAACGGAGGCATTAGCCTGAAAAGTAAGTTTGAGTCGCTATCTTTAAATAATGCGCTGGACTGCTCTCCGTAACCTCGTGCTTAAAACGGGTGACTCTCTAGCCCCGCTTTTAATAGAAATGTCTGTAACCGGTCTTTTCCCTAACCCTGCGCCACTCCAGCAGACCATGCATGCTGGGGCTCGCCTGCTAGCTCGCCTGATACCACCTCTACAAACGGCCCCCGTGTAGTGACTTCTTCGGTGTTTTCACACCAATACACCCGACGGCATGTCAGCCAGTTCAGTCACGTTATATCCATTAACGGGCGGATCATGGGGGGCGATTGGGCCTCTCCGGACCATCTTGATATATGCCCGGTTGTAAGATCTGTTAGTCATCACTACCCCTGTCCCACACTAACACTACCATGCAGAAGCAACCTAACTGCTAAGTGATTTTGAGTGCATATGTTTCCAATTAAGTCACAGAATGCGAGAAAATGTGTTTAATATATGCAAAAATGATGTACAAATAAGAAGTATAGACTATGCAAATACTTATTTATATGAGTCATTCTGATATACAACTAACCAAATGCTGCTGAGGGGAGGCAAACATAGATTTCTGTAACACAGATACCTCAATTCAAATGAAAAACCAGATGTTTGGAGCTTTTGATGCAACATGATCGCTTTGATGGTTGGGTTTCCGTGGAAACAGTACAACATACAACTCGTAGACATTATTATCAATGGGCTAGACCAATTTTTGCTAGCACTAACCCGGGCATCTCGGTCTGAAACTTGTCTCTTCTTAATTGCTTTAGAACTTCATATAACACGATTCTGCCTGACACAATGTCTGATTTAATATGTTACATACATGACTGAATGTCAATCTTATTGCACTCATGAACTGTTCTGTTTAAATTTGACAGGAAATGTTTTTATTGAAGAACTATATTTTTATATGGACAATGTACAAATCATGATACAGGAACCTTGGATTTGACTTAACCCATTTAGGTACTATGACTGCATCTATTTGTTTACACTGCCTATCGCTTCTCCTTTATTTTTTTGTGCTTTAACACTTTGGGGGCTTTTTTTGCTTTGACCAATTGAACAGAGTGATATTCCCTCTTCACACTGTCGCTCACGCCCACCCAATTCTTGCTGTCTATCTGAAAATTAGTACTACTAATTCATCCACGAATTTTTTTCTCTTGCTTCACGGTCCTTTGGGATTTTCCTGATCACTGCATTGTACTTAGGCACTAATTTTCTCTAAGCACAGATATCATCTCTTCAGGCGTCTTGGTATTAAAGAATTAATCTAATCATTTTCACACACTTGGTGTTTTTCGGATCTCTCTTGGGGTCAACTGCTCTTGGACCACATTATTTTAAAACTTTCTTTTATCCCTCTTCAACAGCCTTGAGAAAGCCCCGGCGCAAATCGCCAAGAGGGGGCGAAACACGTGTCGGCTGTCCTTGTCGTTTGAATAAAAATAAAGAAACCTTGCTGCAAACAGAATTGTCTCTGTCCCTCATATTACGAGCTGAAAGAAACGGATATTAATCCTGACAAACTAAACTAATCTTATGTGGAGATCACACTTACAACTTCTCGAATCTGTTTCCCCAAAACTGAAGCCCAAGAGGTCCAGAGCTTCGAGTGTGTCTCCATCCACCAACTAACCACACTTATTTAAGTGTTGTCTAAAGCCTTGAAATCCTTGGGCCTTTGCTACCTTATCCACAAGATTTTGACGCAACAGCATCCTAAAAGTGACGCAGTGAAATCTCACAGATTTCACTGCGTCACTATTACGAGGCTTTTTGCGGGGGAACTCCCCCTCTGCATACATTATACCTGACGCAGGTATAATGTGGCGCAGGGGTTTAAAAAGTGACGCATCTACCTAGATGCGTCACTTTTTAAATATGGCGCAACACAGCGCATATTTTACATCGCTGGTGCGTCACAAAAAGTGACGCACCGGCGGCGCAAAACTGACGCAAGGCCTCATAAATAAGGGCCATGCAATTCCTCTATGGGGCAGAGTAATGCAGTGATTTTCGCAGCATTACGTTACTCTGGATTTATCAAGCCATGCAGGGCCATGGAGGATAGCCTTCATGAGCTTGATAAATCTTACTCAGTTGTTGTGCATGGCGCAAGGGTAACACAGCTGCATGATATATACGTTCCTTAATCTTCCTAGTAATGGTGATAGCAAATGCAGGCCCTGTGTAGAAGTGTCAGATTTTGAAGGTACTTATACATTGTTTAAGCTGAGTTGGATAAAATAGAAAACAACATGCTCATAGACTGATACCCTATATTTCCTCTCTCAAGCCATCTGCAGTAGGTTGAAAGGCTGCAGAGGAACTGCATGATGGTAAGGACAAGCTCCAGTAGATGGGCGTCAAAAGCTGCTTCATTTGGACACTTCTAACTGGATTTTACATTCTTTCATGCAACACAACTTGCTGTGCTGCATGAAAGGGAGAGAGCAGGAATGTGCATTTCTATCAAAAGTGCATTATTGCTCTTTGCCTGCAGTGGTGCACAATCTGCTGCCTATTCCAAATATAGGCACCCGTATGCCATCGTGCAAGAGTGCCTGCATTTCATGCAGAAAAGGGCACCTTCCATCACAAAAACAATCCTTTGAGGCTTTTTCCTCTAAAGGTGCTGCAGAATGTGGCACACTTTCAAAGAGGAAACAATCCGGAGTAATAAATAAATTCCTTCTCATTGCATCTCCCCTGGGAAGGTGTAGCATTTTGACATGTTCCCAGGTTTGCCAGTATTAGTAAATCTGGGAATGCACCAAAACCTAAGTGCGGATGCGTGGGAACACTCATACTCCACCCATTTGATGCCTTCCCAGGGCAGAGTTATGGAAGGCAGCAACTTGTTCTGCCTTGGGTTACTCCAGATTTATCAAGCAATGCACGGCCACGGAAGATGGCCATGCGTTGCTTGGGAAATCTAACTTAAGTATTGCATAGCCCTTGCGACACCATGCATGAGAGTATGTGCTGTTGCCACGCTGTTGTTAGACCACAGTACGTTACATCGCAGTAATTACAACGACTTGAGCTGGAGGGTGACCGACTTAGGAATAGTATGATTTACTATTCAAACGCCAGCCTTTGTAACAGTAGGGAAAGTGTTGGAATAGTAAATCATACTGTTCCTTAGTGTATAGCGCAAACCAGTGCAAGTAGTTGTAAAGACTTGTGTTGTAATGACAGCGATGTAAACATACTGCGGTGTAACAACCATATTGTAAAGGTCGTTTGCCCATGCACGACTTGGAGTTGCAGTGGGTATTTATTTATTGATATTGGAAAATCACAAACATATCTACAGATCATTGCAATGCTGTACATAGGAGCAGGGCCCTATTCAATATTGTGAGAAATGAAGCAGAAAAGATGGCAGCATCCTGTCCGGGTGGAGCCTATGAGGCTTATCCCCAGCTGTTTACAGGAAGAATAGAACTTGGTCGTTCACAAAAGCCTGTGTGCTAAAAAAAAAACGCCACCTGCTTGACTCTGTTTTCACTAACCGCCCTCTCATGAAAACAGAGATCATTATACTCCTAACTTGGTCAAATCCGTGATTTGACAGACTTCTGCAGCCTTATTTTTCTGCTAAGATCCACAGCCTCATATATTCTTAAGGCTCAGCCTTAGTCTAAACTCTCGAGAGACAACTGGAATTCTGAACTTTACAGATACCTCCACATCTGTGCACTGACATGTATTCAGCCACTGCCAATCTTAATATCTGACCAAGCAATGCGGCCAAAACTCTGGTCCTTGTCAAACTGCACACACACCCCAGCATATTCAGAAGGAGGCTCTAAATGGTTGGCCAACATGATGGTGGGAAGTGAGGTTGCAGGGTAACAATCTGCCTACCTTGCACTCACCACCACTGAATACTATAGTGATACTCATGGTAGACCCCTGGGATGTAGTGGCTCTCCATTCTTGGCCTTTGTTTGCAGCTTTCCATCATTGCAAACTGGTGTGGTACATAGTTCATTTTTTCCCCGTGGAGAAGATAGTAGTATCCACTTGTCCTGAGGTGGGGCAGAGTTATTGTTGAGCTTCTCTCTGCTGTGTGTGGCCATGGTCAGCTTCTAATGAAGTGGTAAAGGTTGCGGGTGATTTGTTGGTCACTGGGGCATTTAGTTCACTCCCCTTGAGCATGGCCTTCCCCCAATTGGCTACCCTTGCCTTGGTGATTTGACAGGCTATCAGGGGCAGGAGCACTGCCTTGTAGGAGTAGACTCACAGGGATGCGGATAAGTGCCTCTAGAGCTGCAGTGATTGCTTTTCTTTTCTTTTGGGGGTTCTAGGTAATTGAACTTGGTTTCAAGAGGGCCTGGAGGTGATAATCTGCAGGCAATTGGCATCAGGAAGTTGAAGGAAGCAGACCTGGAGAGGCTCGGAGCCTGGATGGGAGACGGAGGGTGGAGTGTATTGAATGGCATGAGTCTCAGTGTCAAGCATTAATAACAGGCACACAGTTGGACAAGCATTACAGGGGTACAGAGTTGGAGTACCAAGCACTGAGTCTCGTAGTGACATATGAGGGGAAAAAGTTAGCAGGCACACCAGTGTGGTTGGAGAAACCTCTGGAGTAAAAAACAGGTCATTGAGACATGGCTGGTACTCTAACTGGTCAATGGCTGGGGAGCCTTTCTGGTGTAACAAGGGGTTAGCGAGGCTCTCTGTCAACTAGAAAGTATGTTTGCTGGGTTCTATCACCAGATTTGATATTAGAAACCACCAAATCCAAAGGGGATGGTGGAAAAGTGTAAGTCCAGAAGAGAGACAACTGGCCTGCCAGGACCTAAACTCTTGGACTGATTTAGGCCTGGTGGGAAGAGACAGGGAAGAGGGCAAATGGTACTACCCGGGAGTCTGAGCTCTACTTCTTAGGGAACCTAAAGGAATCTTAATGAACTGAAAGCATAGGAATCATACCTCTCAAGATCTGGAAAGTGCTACAACTTAACTCCTTCCCCAAGGACAATCGCTCACTGCGTAATCTTTGGCAAACCCAGCTATCAAAACCCCACCGAACTCCATATGATAGCGGGTGTACAGAGAACCTTAGACAGTTCAAATCTCACTGAAAGCCACTAGAACCCTGCTGGTGAAGCACTCACCATACTCATGGTAGATGCACCTTCAAATAAGCCATTCACAACTGTCACCTCCACCTGTGGCAAACGCTACAGCTCTTCCTAAACTATCACATATAGAAAAGTGTCAATTTCTCTAAATAAATCTTCACTATTGTGAAAGAATTCTTGCAACCTCAAGCTTCCTCTCAAGCCATCACTCCCTCTAGTGTCCTTTACACGGACCTCTCTAGCCATTTTAATGAGAAATCAAACAAATTTATGACAACTTTGACTCTCAACCTTACTCAGACTCTTTTGATTTCATTACCCTGTCCTCTGCTCACTATTTCACCAGTCAACACTGAGTACTTATTCAGATCTATGGCCTTCATTAAATCGGCCATTTATGTGTAGGCACCTGGACACATAGGTTGCCACTTGACTGTGGTCTCCAGTTCCTGCTTGTTCCAGATTGATCCAGTGACACCACCGCTGCCCGTTTTTTCCCGCCAGGGTTTACCTGACCGGGCTTTCCCCCCACCGTTCTTCCCTCCAATAGATGCCCCACCCACCCCAAGACCTACCTAATGCTGGCCGCAGCAAACTAAATCAGTAGGCACCGGGACACCTAGCTTTCAACTTGCCTGTGGTTTCCAATTCCTGCTTGTTCCAGACTGATCCAGTTACACCGCAGCTGTCTGGGTTTTGCCTGCTGAGGTTTCCTGCTGCGGTTTTCCCACTCACACTTCTTCCTCCTAACAGAAGCCCAAAGAACCGCAGGAATTATTCAATGCAGGTGACAGCAAGACCGCACAGTAGAAGCACTCAGAGGGCACACCGCTGGTGCCCCAAAGGTAAGCCCGTTTGCGCCTCTCTGTGCCTGAACTGCACCCAGCGCCACGACTCCTGACCCTCCTACCCCGAAGAAACACCATTTCCAAGCTACACAATCTTGACCCTGTACGCCTCATCAAACACTGCTACCATGCTGACCTGCACTACACAGTAGGGCCTTTCACCTGCACCGACTGCCACTTTACCTGCCACTGCCCACACATCAGCTCACCGACCAGCTCCACCTCAAACACACCAGAGACACCACCTGAACAAAACACCAACTCACATGATCACTATGCAGGCACTCCAGTGAGTTATGGAATGTTATCGACAAACTTGCACCCGACATCATCTTCCTCACTGAGACCTGCCTCAACCCCACATCTGCCCCAGACATTGCCACAGTGATCCCTGACAGATATAAAAGTACTCAGCAGGATCACACCAACAAGCCTGGAGGATAAAACCATCATCTACAGTAAGACCATACAATATACCATCACCACTGACCGACGTATCATAAAAATAACAAAAGGAGCTATACTTACCAATAGCCCCGATACCAATTACCAAATAACCAGTCAGTTGGCAGTGAAGAAAGTTCAATCGTTTATTATGCAAAATACTCTATAGAGGAGCTTCACCCATCAAGGTGCGTGGAGAAGACTGCTGGCTTACATTCAAAACAGCACATATATACTTTCAAGATGGTACATGAAGTCACGGTAAATGGAAAAACACTACTTGGCTCTTGATCCTTGAGGAAGGGCCATATATGGCACAGATGATTAGTTCAAAGCTCTGCTTAGTTATTATTGGGGAGGTCAGAAGGGGTGATTCCCTTTCGTCCTGGTTCCCCGGAGTGCAGGCACGGCGCCTTCAGGAAGTCGCTTATCGCACCAAAGCCATATGCGACCTTGAGTCCCAAGGCAGGGAAAGAATAGGGTGCATTCAGCTGCTTTCAGTAACTCAACTGAACCGGGGCCTGACAACCACTGGAAGGTAACACGTGATTACTGCTCGTGTCTAACAGAGGAAGATGGCGTCTGTATGGTTCTCGGCCTACTCAAAGTAAACAGAACACACGAACAGCATATACCCCTACCTACTAGCTAAAAAAGATATAGGTTAGACTTAATGCATACTTACATAAAAGAGTATATAGATACATCATGCTAACACAACATATATATATATGGCTAATACCACTGACATAGGGGAAATCCGATTTTATCCCTCAGAAACCGCCCTTTTAGCATGATGTAGCTAACCAACAGGGAAGTCAGTCTTCAAAAATCCCTTCATCAATCTGCATGACATCCTTTATTTCCTGCTGCACTAATTGAGCTTTTACTGCTGCTGGGGAAGGGCTAGTCACAGAGGAGGCAAGATTAGTAGCACAGTAAGAGCAACAAGAGGGCCCACACTGTATGCAGAGGCAACAGGTGAATATGAAACCAGTAATACCTGTCAGTACCATCAAAATTTTCGACCCCCAGGTAGACAATAGACCCCAAAACCAGCTCGATAAAGACCAGGTACCAGTATCTGCATGCACTTCAGATGCCAAGCGATGCAACTTCTGAATGGCCAAATGAACAGAAGGAGTGGAGTCAGGAATATACACGCAGCAGGAACTGCCCATCACGTGGGCATGCTCCTCCTCTATCAGCCAAGATGACGTCTAAAACCCAAGATGGCCGCCGAGTAGGCACCTCCGAGTAGGAGCTCCCGGTTCTGGGATTACCTTTTGGTTGATATCCCTGTCTAAACTGCCCACCGGCATGCCACCTTGATCCCACTGCTCAATCGGTACGACGGCACTCATCTAAAGAATATTTTGGAACCTCTCACCTGATGAATTGCTCTCCGCGACAACCAAGACACATAGCTACACTGCCTGGACAGCCAGGAAGGCGTCCTGCCCATCGCTGCGCACCCGGGGCTCTTGATTTCGCTCCATCGATGTCGGAGCCTGCCGGGGGACGTGTCTCTGTGTTTCTGGTGCAGTAAGTTGAGGGATGTGTTGACGCTTACCGAGCGGTGCCATCGGCCCTGGACAGCAACGGACAAACAGGAAAAAAAAAGAAGGGAAAATGGCAGACGCTAGGCGCTATGATGGACCTCAGCCGCAAGCAGTGCTAGGGTAACAAACCCATTCAGTCGACTTTTGCTTTTCCCTCCGGACTACAGATCTGCAATCCCCTAGTGTGGGTCACACCGCGAGGTCCGCTGCACACCTCCCTACCTGTTTGACGAATGCCAGCTTGAATGTGAGGCGGCCGAGACGAATCGCGCCTGCCGCCCTTCTGCGCCAGGTATCCTACCTCTGAGAGAGAGAAGGAAAGGGGCTCGACCTCGGTGAATTGTGGCAGAGACAAAATGGGAATCGGGCGCTGGACGAGGCCAGAGTTCCTGAAGTCAGGCACCTGACTTTAAACCGGCTCTGACACTATGAACCTAAAGCTCTCCACTGCGCCCCGGGCTCTGAACATCACAGAGACTGAAATAAGGATAACAAAAAAGAAATTAAGGAATAATATATAAAAATATATAATTATCAAATTTAAAAAAAAGCGAGAGGAGAAACAGCTGGAGGCCTCCATCGATGTCCTCATTATTCAGGTCGGGGACTTGAAGAAATCCCTTGCTAGCTTCAACGACAAGCTTGAGAACGAGTTTGAGCACCTTCCCTGGCCGTCTGTGCTGTACAGCTTTGCTCTGCTTTCTGGACAGCTCACTCCTCTGAATAAGCTGCTGAAGAATGACAAGACTCCTCTGCTGATAATCCAGGTCATATTCCACTTATCCTGTCTCCAGCCTTCGATGTGGAGATCATGCGGTTGACGGAGGGACGTGTCCTTGTTTTCAGCCATGAGGTGGTCCCAGACCACTCGAGGACCTAGCCAGACCCTGATATGGAAGAATAGGAGAAGCACCTGAGCACAGAGGCAGCTCGTCTCATCCCTGATGTGGCTGTGAAACAGATTCAGTGCCTTAATAAGATGTGCAGTAGTATTCTGGAGAAGATCAGCAAAGAAGAACGGGAGTTGGAAAGTGGTGATGTTCCTGTAGTAATGCAAAAAACACAGTTGATGGACAGAATGTAGAACAATGTCATACATTCACCCCAGTACAAGAATATGGGCCTAAATCTATCGTTTTTTTGCACTCCACACCACCCTGGGTTAGACACTGGCTATATGCAAATCAGCTCTGACCCTGTGCCTCATGGGAACAGTCCAGTCCGAACTACCAAGCCATGTCTTTCCCAGACCGGAATCAAGCATCCAAGGACCGGTTTCGGGCATTCCAGCCGTCTTCAGCCCGGAAGCTTGTTTCCGGTCCAGGGAAGGCATGGCTTGAGTGTTTGATTGATTCAGATGCTCCGTCCATCACCACCCCCTTTTGTACCGCTTTTGGCCGCCATAAGTGTGGCAGGGTATGCTCAGACGTGAGTCCCTTGCTCACTTTGCCACTGGATTCAAGCAAGCCGGGCTGAAGACAGCTGGAATGCCAGAAACCGGTCCTCGGAGGCTTGTTTCCGGTCCAGGGAAGGCATGGCTTGGCAGTTCGGGCTGGACTGTTCCCATGAGGCACAGGGTCAGACTGATTTGCATATAGCCATGTCTGAACTGGGGTGGCAGAGTGGGCTAAAGAATGGTGATGGATTAAACCCAGATCTTTTGACTGGGTGTGAGTGTTTGATTGATTCAGATGCTCCGTCCATCACCACCCCCTTTTGTACCACTTTTGGCCGCCATAAGTGTGGCAGGGTATGCTCAGACGTGAGTCCCTTGCTCACTTTGCCACTGGATTCAAGCAAGCCGGGCTGAAGACGGCTGGAATGCCAGAAACCGGTCCTCGGAAGCTTGTTTCCGGTCCAGGGAAGGCATGGCTTGGCAGTTCGGGCTGGACTGTTCCCATGAGGCACAGGGTCAGACTGATTTGCATATAGCCATGTCTGAACTGGGGTGGCAGAGTGGGCTAAAGAACGGTGATGGATTAAACCCAGATCTTTTGACTGGGTGTGAGTGTTTGATTGATTCAGATGCTCCGTCCATCACCACCCCCTTTTGTACCGCTTTTGGCCGCCATAAATGTGGCAGGGTATGTTCAGACGTGAGTCCCTTGCTCACTTTGCCACTGGATTCAAGCAAGCCGGGCTGAAGATGGCTGGAATGCCAGAAACCGGTCCTCGGAAGCTTGTTTCCGGTCCCGGGAAGGCATGGCTTGGCAGTTCGGGCTGGACTGTTCCCATGAGGCACAGGGTCAGACTGATTTGCATATAGCCATGTCTGAACTGGGGTGGCAGAGTGGGCTGAAGAACGGATGGATTAAACCCAGATCTTTTGACTGGGTGTGAGTGTTTGATTGATTCAGATGCTCCGTCCATCACCACCCTCTTTTGTACCGCTTTTGGCCGCCATAAGTGCGGCAGGGTATGCTCAGACGTGAGTCCCTTGCTCACTTTGCCACTGGATTCAAGCAAGCCGGGCTGAAGACGGCTGGAATACCCAAAACCGGTCCTCGGAAGCTTGTTTCCGGTCCAGGGAAGGCATGGCTTGGCAGTTCGGGCTATACTGTTCCCATGAGGCACAGGGTCAGACTGATTTGCATATAGCCATGTCTGAACTGGGGTGGCAGAGTGGGCTAAAGAACGGTGATGGATTAAACCCAGATCTTTTGACTGGGTGTGAGTGTTTGATTGATTCAGATGCTCCGTCCATCACCACCCCCTTTTGTACCGCTTTTGGCCGCCATAAGTGTGGCAGGGTATGCTCAGACGTGAGTCCCTTGCTCACTTTGCCACTGGATTCAAGCAAGCCGGGCTGAAGACGGCTGGAATGCCAGAAACCGGTCCTCGGAAGCTTGTTTCCAGTCCAGGGAAGGCATGGCTTGGCAGTTCGGGCTGGACTGTTCCTATGAGGCACAGGGTCAGACTGATTTGCATATAGCCATGTCTGAACTGGGGTGGCAGAGTGGGCTAAAGAACGGTGATGCTTTAAACCCAGATCTTTTGACTGGTTGTGAGTGTTTGATTGATTCAGATGCTCCGTCCATCACCACCCCCTTTTGTACCGCTTTTGGCTGCCATAAGTGTGGCAGGGTATGCTCAGACGAGAGTCCCTTGCTCACTTTGCCACTGGATTCAAGCAAGCCGGGCTGAAGACGGCTGGAATGCCAGAAACCGGTCCTCGGAAGCTTGTTTCCGGTCCAGGGAAGGCATGGCTTGGCAGTTCGGGCTATACTGTTCCCATGAGGCACAGGGTCAGATTTGCATATAGCCATTTCTGAACTGGGGTGGCAGAGTGGGCTAAAGAACGGTGATGGATTAAACCCAGATCTTTTGACTGGGTGTGAGTGTTTGATTGATTCTGATGCTCCGTCCATCACCACCCCCTTTTGTACCGCTTTTGGCCGCCATAAGTGTGGCAGGGTATGCTCAGACGTGAGTCCCTTGCTCACTTTGCCACTGGATTCAAGCAAGCCGGGCTGAAGACGGCTGGAATGCCAGAAACCGGTCCTCGGAAGCTTGTTTCCATTCCAGGGAAGGCATGGCTCGGCAGTTCGGGCTGGACTGTTCCCATGAGGCACAGGGTCAGACTGATTTACATATAGCCATGTCTGAACTGGGGTGGCAGAATGGGCTAAAGAACGGTGATGGATTAAACCCAGATCTTTTGACTGGGTGTGAGTGTTTGATTGATTCAGATGCTCTGTCCATCACGACCCCCTTTTGTACCGCTTTTGGCCGCCATAAGTGTGGCAGGGTATGCTCAGACGTAAGTCCCTTGCTCACTTTGCCACTGGATTCCAGCAAGCCGGGCTGAAGACGGCTGGAATGCCAAAAACCGGTCCTCGGAAGCCTGTTTCCGGTCCAGGGAAGGCATGGCTTGGCAGTTCGGGCTGGACTGTTCCCATGAGGCACAGGGTCAGACTGATTTGCATATAGCCATGTCTGAACTGGGGTGGCAGAGTGGGCTAAAGAACGGTGATGGATTAAATCCAGATCTTTTGACTGGGTGTGAGTGTTTGATTGATTCAGATGCTCCGTCCATCACCATCCCCTTTTGTACCACTTTTGGCCGCCATAAGTGTGGCAGGGTATGCTCAGACGTGAGTCCCTTGCTCACTTTGCCCCTGGATTCAAGCAAGCCGGGCTGAAGACGGCTGGAATGCCAGAAACCGGTCCTCGGAAGCTTGTTTCTGGTCCAGGGAAGGCATGGCTTGGCAGTTCGGGCTGGACTGTACCCATGAGGCACAGGGTCAGACTGATTTGCATATAGCCATGTCTGAACTGGGGTGGCAGAGTGGGCTAAAGAACGGTGATGGATTAAACCCAGATCTTTTGACTGGGTGTGAGTGTTTGATTGATTCAGATGCTCCGTCCATCACCACCCCCTTTTGTACCGTCCTGTAGTAATGCGTCACATGGACAGGGAGTGACAGTCCGGAAGGATCCCTCGTTTGGTCTGTTGAAGAGCCGCCTCTCCACCGGCTTTCCCTGGCTCCTTGACAGGGCGTGTCAGTCCTGAATTACCCCCTCTTTTGGTCCGATGAATAACCTTCTCTCTGCCTGCTTTCATTGACGGTGCTTTACAGGCCCGCTGTCCTCTAGGGAACTGATCTGATCTGAGGTCAACTGTCCCTTTGAATGGTAGTGAGCCTTTCAGCGCAGACTTTCTTCATGATGCCTTCTTCTTCTTATGTATTTTTTCTCTTTCTGTGACTAATTTGCATTTTATTAGTCTTGGTATCCCGGCTCTCACCCTAACTCATTTTTCTTTATCAGACACCTACCATTGCATTGTAATTTTTACTTGTTCTTAATTCATGTTACACTCATTTTTCCCCTCCTGATATTTACCATTTGAATGTTATTATTGCCTGTTTCTAATATTTCTTGCATCTCACCCTAATCTGGTCACGTCCCATCTGAGCTTTTGCCTCTCCATGACCTAATGGTTCTGCTTTTTCCGCACACTCCCCCTTCAACTCTCTCGCTGTTCTATTTTTCACATCTTCCCCCCTTTTCAACCCTGTCACACGATCCCCCCACCTGGCTCACCACTTTGTCACCTTCACCTCCACTGTTGTGTTTACTCTAACTAAGGTGGCCAACTCTGAACTTTTCCTCTGTACTCCAACCCTTCCCTATCTCAACCCACAATAATCTTTATCTCTTGCCCCAGCTTTCAGCCTAACCTCTCTCACTTTCTGACTTCTCTCACTCCCCCCTCCATCTCTCACCCCTCTATTCTCTGTCCCGCCCATCTGAACATCCCAGTTGTCTCACAATGCCTCCCTACAATCACACAATCACTCCACCCGACTCATTAATCACCAGGTTTGGCATCAACTCGTGGACCATCCTTTACCCTCCCTAACTATCTAAGAATGCCAATAAAAACCTTAAACATAAACTCTTAATTCGTCACCAAGAAACCCTTTTTGTAGACAATTACCTGAGCCTCACATCCATTGTCAAAACAAATTACATCTTCTACTCTAAACGCCCCTTTAAATGGAAAAGTATCTTCCTCCGCCACTTACCCATAACTAAATCTATCAAAATCCCTTATGGCCTGAAACTATCCACCACGCCATCCCCCTCTTTTGCTGGAGATATTGACATCTCCATCTTCAAATCAGGAAACATCCTCATTCAAGCTTCTGAAAATCACTTCATCATCTTCGAAGACCATTTCAACCACCTTCTCGATCTACTTTCGCCTCCTCCTTCCTACCCATTCGCACAAACACATGAAGTCCTCACAACGGCACTACTCCTGACTCCAGTCCCACCTCCCCCCGAATCCTTTGATATCCCTGAAGTCTCCCTTTTTCAGTCCTTGCCTCCCACTGCTAATACTACACCTGCTCTCTTGCTTATTACCTCCCATTCTTATCTGACCCCCACCCTTTCCACTCCCTCGGATTCTCTCTCACCCATCCCCAACCTCTTCCCTATTACCCCTCTTATCCCCTTCCCTCCTTATCTGACCCCCACCCTTTCCACTCCCTCGGATTCTCTCTCACAAGTCCCCAACCTCTTCCCTGTTACCCTTCTTTCCGCCTCTCCCCTGCTGCCGATCCCTCTTCTCCCCTCCCCCTACCCTCTCCTCTACCTCTGACCCCCTCACTCCCATCCCTAACCCTGCCCCTACCCCTCTTTCCTCCTCTCCCTCAATGTCTCATTACCCTACTTTGCCCCTCCAACACACTGCATCCCCGCACTCCTTCTCCTTTGCAACGCCACAATGTTCTCCAATTCCACCCTATCTTATCGATCCTCAGCTCCAAAGACACGATTACTCCTCTCGTCCCCAGTCATCTCCCCTCCTCCTCCCATTGCATTCATCAAACCTCTAGTTTAGTGGACACTCACACAACCATCCATCAGGTCGGATCCGGGAACGCCACTCTCATACCGCCTCGGGGGTTCCTTTCTCTCCCTCCACCTTTCACTTCCCGCCCAGAAAATTTGGAACTCACCCACATCTCCACAATCCCCTTTTCCTCCATTTCATCCTCCTTCTTAACCCACTTGCTTCTTAAAATCAAACTCTACCTCTCTCTCCTATCTTTGGAACTCTCATCCCTCGGGAAAGACTTAATCTCCCTCCGTGATACTAATCCTTCCTACCATCTCTCCTCCTTCGTTGACCCTCCTCCCAACTTGTCTCTCCCTCCTCATCGAGGCACCTCTCCTCTTACCTCATCCAACCCTGCCTCCCTGGACCTAGGGGTCCCCAAGAATGCCTACCCCCCCACCCTCTGACCGTTGATTCTCACATTCCTCTTCCCTCCTCTTCAGCGTCCCCTGGGTTAAACCTCATCCCTTCCGCCGTTGGCTCACCCATGTCCCCCTCACTATCTCCTGCTACCACGGACAAAGATATTCCTCACTCCTCTATTCCTGTGATACTGGGAATCAGTCGCACCCCCATCTCCCCTCATTCGCCTAGGCCTCCCCTGCAATGCACCACTATCTACTCTGATACTACTCCTTCCATCAACCCCAAACCCCTTAACTGCATGCTCATCAATTGTCGATCAGCAGCACGTCATGCAACTGAAATCTTGGAGACGATCCTCAGTGAATCCATTGACAGCGCCTTTCTTACGGAAACCTGGCTCAAGGCTCACTCCTCATCTATACTCGACATGCTCTCCCCCCTGGGTATTCTATCCTCAGAAAAGATAGGCCTTAGAAAATCGGGGGGGTCTAGCCATCATTTATAAAGATGACCTCCCTCTCACACTTGTCATGAACTCCGACCAAACCACCTTTGAATACCTGGTAGCCGAACTTATTGTTTATGGGGCCCCCCCTATCCGGCTACACAATAACTATCATCCCCCTGGTGACCCTATATTGTTTGTAGATGAACTGCCTGACCTACTTTCCCTAGCCTCAATTTCCTACCCCAATAACATTTTCCTCGGTGACTTCAACATTCACTGGAATAATAATACCGACCCCTCGGTTTCAACCCTCAATGACCTCCTCAACGTTACCGACTTGATCCAACTTTGCCATTCTCCTACTCATGACAAAGGATCCACGTTAGATGCCATCATCACTAGCAAAGATTTAGCATCTCTCTCGCACATTGTCCCCATTGACTGGTCGGACCATCACCTCATCCTCTTCACGATCAACAGATTCACTCCTCCCCCTCCCCCCACAAACCTTAAACCAGAAATTAACCAAAAACCTCCACCTTATTCCCCCAGGTGTACTTGAGTTTAAACTCAAAGCCAAACTTCAACTCCCTCCTCCCTCACAAAATGCCAACAATATTTCTGAACACTACAACAAAACCATCACCGAAATCCTTGACCAAATTGCACCAGCTAAACTTAAACCTCTAAAAAACATCCCTTCCAAATCCTGCTGAACTCAACAATGAGAGATGTGCACTCAAACTGTCCGAACACTCTTGGAGACAACACCCCTCTCCCTCCAGTCTCGCCCTCCTCAGATCTGCTAGGTCAAACTACAAAAAACACATCCTTTGTGAAAAGGCCTCCTTTTTCCGCACACAACTCGATCGAGCTAAGAATAGACCCAGGGAATTATTCAACATTATCAAAAAACAATCTGCTTCTGCCACCCCCAAGTTAACCGCCACCTCCAGAAATTGCAAAGTATTTGCGAATTTTTTCTCCGAAAAAATTGCAAAGATTGATGCATCCTTTGCTCCCACTCCCCCCCGCAATGTGTCTCACCCCCCTCATCCTTCCTCCCTTGACACCTTTCTCACCTTCACCCAACCCTGATCCAATGCCAACAATATTACTGAACACTACAACAAAACCATCACCAAAATCCTTGACCAAATTGCACCAGCTAAACTTAAACCTCTAAAAAACATCCCTTCCAAATCCTGCTGAACTCAACAATGAGAGATGTGCACTCAAACTGTCCGAGCACTCTTGGAGACAACACCCCTCTCCCTCCAACCTCGCCCTCCTCAGATCCGCTAGGTCAAACTACAAAAAACACATCCTTTGTGAAAAGGCCTCCTTTTTCCACGCACAACTCGATCGAGCCAAGAATAGACCTGGGAATTATTCAACATTATCAAAAAACAATCTTCTTCTGCCACCCCCAAGTTGACGGCCACCTCCGGAAATTGCAAAGTAATTGCGAATTTTTTCTCTGAAAATATTGCAAAGATTGATGCATCCTTTGCTCCCACTCCCCCCGCAATGTGTCTCACCCCTCCTCATCCTTCCTCCCTTGATACCTTTCTCTCCTTCACCCACCCCTGATCCTCTCAACCCCTCTAATCCTGCCCATCTCCCGTTCACGGTCACCCCTCAGGATCTTGGCCCCCCTAGCGCTCAACCTAAAAACAATGCTTCCTGGCTTCATTTTAGCCCAGTTACAGAGCAAGAAGTTCTCAACATCATCTCCAAGCTCAAACCCTCCTTTGATACTCTCGACCCACTCCCCCCCAATATGGTTCAAGATCTAAAGCATATGGAGAAGTGTGGCTCACTGGTTAGAGGAGGCAGACCTGGAAGCAGAGGTCAGCCCGGGACCAGGGTTCAATTCCCTGCTCGGCGGGGTCTTGAGTCCTAAAATGTCCATGGACTCGACAATTCTCGCTCCGGTGCCTACTCGATTCACGGGTTCACACTCTGCAACTCTGGCCAATAGCTTGCTTAATCTCCACAACGGCCCCTCACGGAGGGATGCCTCGCTTTCACCTTGCGGATACCCTGCCGGGGTTATCTCACAGGGGAATACCAGGACGGGTTCCCTAAGCAAGCGCTTAGAGACCGGTTGGTGATTTACGCTATATAAATTCCTGTACATTTACATTTACATATCATCACGGTTTATTGGACTACCATAATCAACGCCTCCCTGTCTACGGGTTGTGTCCCTGTTTCCCTCCAGTTGGGCCAAATCTCACCCATCCTTAAAAATATCTCACAGGACCCTAACGACCTAAACAACCTTCGCCCCATCTCTAATCTTCCTCTTCTCTCTAAAGCCCTCGAAAAATGCGTCCTACACCAACTTGACAAACACATTGACTCTTTCTCCCTTCTGGATGTATTGCAATCAGGTTTCAGAAAGGGTTGTAGCACTGAAACTGCAATGCTCAACATCGTTGATGACATCCATCACTCCCTTGACAAGGGTGAGGCTTCCCTTCTCATCCTTTTTGACCTTTCTGCTGCCTTCAATACTGTCAATCGCTCTACCCTTCTCGATACTCTTAAAGTTTGGTTTGGCCTCAATGGCCCGAATGGTTCACTTCCTTCTTCCAGCACAGATCCCAACAAATCAAAATCAGCAGTTGCCTCTCTAAACCTATGCCTGTCTCCCTGGGAGTTCACCAGGTGTCTATTCTCTCTCCCTCTTTATTTAACCTCTTCATGGAGCCCTCACCCTCATTCTTAAGAAAGCAGGCATCAACTACCACCTCTATGCAGATGATACACAACTTTACTGTAAAATTAAATCCCATGCAGACATTCTACACCTCAACGACACACTAACTAAGATTCAACAATGATTCCATCACAACCACCTGAAACTCAACCCTAAAAAAACTGAAGTAATTCTCTTTGCCCCCAAAAATAACCGGCTTCCCATTCAACACTGGCTATCTGACCTTAATGCTCCCCACTGCTCCCTCTCCTTCTCTAGCTCAGTCAAATCTCTTGGAATTAGCATTTACCAAAACATCAGCCTTTCCCCTCACATAAAAAACGCTGCCAAAGGAGCTCTCTTTTCACTTCTTCACCTCAAAACAATCAAACCCTTCATCCCTGCTGAGGAATTCAAATCTGTCGTCCAATCATTAGTACTCTCCAGACTCAACTACGGCAACACTTTGCTCTTAGGCACACCTAAAGTTTACCTCGCCCCAATCAAGTCAGTCCTTAACCTTTCAGCCAGGCTTATCTCTGATACTAAGAGGCGGGATCATATCTATCCCATCCTCAAAGATCTCCAATGGCTTCCCCTTAATGGCAGATCCATCTACAAGAACACCTGCATTACCCACAAAGCCTTGAACCCTCAAATCCCACTGTATCTCTCCCAAAAACTCCACAAAGCTGGCTTCTCCAGAGAATTGAGAAGCTCCAATGCCCTCATGCTGGTCCCTCCTTGGTTAAAAAGAAATCAACTCAAGCACGCTCTTTCACCTGTAACTCGCCCAACATTTGGAACTCTCTCCCCAAAGATCTACGTTGCAACCCCTCATACTTCAGCTTTAAAAAAGATCACAAACGGCACCTACTCCTCAAATATTGGGGTTCTTAATCCTGTTTACCTCCCAGGTGTTTCCTTACCTGGCCCTTTTGTCACTGTGTTACCTCTCCGCTTCTTACCTGACCGGCCACCCCCACTTAGCTCCCCACATCTACCTCTTTCCTCCTTCCACTAGTTCTCCTGTTCTCACCTCACTCCTCTTCATGTTCTCTTCTCTCCTTTCTCTCTCCCTAATCCCCACATGACCCTTATTTTCCCCTCCCATCTACTCCGACGTTCCCCACTTACTCTGTCATCCAATGCCCAATCTGGTTCTTATTGTTGCCTCCTACATCTTTATTTTTATTTATCGTACCTTTCTTTTCGTTCTCATATCTTACCTTTCCTTTATGTTTTAATTTATTATTATATTATGTGATCTTTTCCCTCTGTAAAGCGCTCCGATAGCCTCTGGTCTTGCCAGCGCTATATAAAACTGTTTAAATAAATAAATACATTCTGAAGCGAGACGAGTCTCGTAGCTTGAAGCTCTACAGTTAAATTGATCAATACTACCTTCTGTAGTATTGATCACTCTTTTGACAACCCTAGACATACGCCATACTTCCTTACTAGTGATAATGGGTCCCCAAATAGGAAATTCTCCCTTCACAATATCAATAAAGTGCTGCTCAGGTGTATCTGTTTGATCTATTTCAGTGGTATCTATATCTCTTTCATTTCTAATGAGGGGCAAACTAGGCTTATCTAATAATAATATTAATAATACACATTTGTGGAGCGCACAATCACCCGTAAGGGTCTCTAGGCGCTGGGGCCGTCGGGAAGATTAAGCAAGCTTTTGCCCAGAGTCACATGGTGCTAGGCTAATCCGCCGCCGATGCCAGGGATTGAACCGTGATCCCCAGATTCCGGAGTCAGTCGCCCTAGCCGCGGCGCCACCTCTCTTCCTCTCGATGATCCTTATGATAATTAGAAGGGGCTATATATACTGGAGGGTTCAATAAAGACAAATAGCAACGGCCGACCTAACCACGAGGAAGCCATGTATATGCATTATCTCCACAGACAAAATATACATTATTGGGAGTCAATAATGGGGGACTACTGAAGGTGCGCAGTCGATAAGTATAATTACATTGACTTTCTCCTACTGAAATGTATCCTGCTCCCTGAAAGTGTTGAGTTTTAACGGGGTATACCCTAAAAACTACCTGACCTGGGTCATAGAATAAGTACGTTAAAGAGGGGTCAGTGTTTATTCAATTGATCTCAAATGAAAAAATTACGGAAATTCCAAAAATATATATGCACAACAGTTTAGAAATTCAAGAATTCAAAAGTTCACCATAAATCGATTTGTCGTAATTCATCCACAACATTTATTTAGTAAGCACAGAAATCATGAAAATCAAAACAAATTTCATAGCTCCAAATGTATAAATCAAAGCTCCTGATTTTAAAAAAAACCAAAGTACATGAATAACTCTTGTAATTCAAAGTCATCTGTATCGCTTTAACGTTTTTTTATATTTTTATCGTGCTCCCAGTGAAAAAGAGAAGGAGGGTATTCGGGTAAGATGGGGTGATAAGGTAGGTGAGGGACTGGGTAAAGGTGGTGTGACAATAACACAATCACATTACAATAGAAGTAGACCTTTACAGTCTAAAGTGATTCGTAATTCCCTAAAAATCTTCATACATAGGGCAGATTAATCAATTTCATTTGATCTATATGATGCGAGAATATGATGTAGTCTACGTTTCGACCCCGCTTGATATAAGGGTTAGTCACTCCTCATTCTAAGGTCTTCATCAGGACATTGTGGTGTGGGAGGGCCTAAAAGAATGAATTGTGTTCAGTATATTCAGTGGCCTACGGTGAACATTGCAGTAATGAGTGGTATCCAATTGCATGATACCTACTTCATAAGCAGCCTCCTATTGACCGTCTTTGTGGGGCCTCCAAACACTCCTCTAGTATCTGAAAAATGTAATGGGATCCATTGGTTAGGGAGGCCAAAATACCATTTAATATGGGCACCGGGACTGCTTTGTCATTTGTAACATTTCTTTCCTGAAACTGCTGGAAATATTTGGTAAAATTGAGATCTGCAAAATCAAGGATTTCAGCTTTCAACCAGGTGATGTTTTCATGTTCAGTATATAAGTTCATACATACATTTGGATCTAAAGAACCCTCACCATCATTTCCCTTCGGGTTAAAATCTTGGTGCGTTTCTATATATGCTGAAATCATCTCATAGTCCTTCTCCGAATATCTTTGGGTGTCTACTGTATAATGCATATACATCATTGAGAGTAACTTAAACCATGCTTCACAACTTCCTAAATAGGACCGGGGTAAAGAGATAAATAGATCATGTTTATGCATACCGGAAGGCAGAAGGCCACAAACCCAACGATTTGGAGTATTCGTATCACTATGTGTTTGATGAAGCATTTCCACAAATACATTTTTCGTATAAGTCGGATGGTGCCTTTCTTTATGCGGGGCCAAAGTCTAAAATATATGTTCTGGTTGCGGGGTAGTTGTTGCCAAGACAGTATGCATAGGATGACGATATTCCAAATACACAAACAAACTCATTAATATTATCAACAAAATCGTTATTGTGACCACAAAGGCTAATTTGACACGCATGGTCCAACTAGAAAAAATGGGCATATATGCAGGATAATAACGGGGTGCAAGAGGACGTTCCTCTTTGGCAACAAAACGAACAAAAGGGTACATGCTAGCTAAATGTCCACAACTATACTCAAGCAATGCAGTCCAACCTGCCAGAGGGTGCTTCTTTCCTGTGTCCATCTAGAGCCTCACAGGCAGGCTCCTATCTTTCATCACAAACAAAACCAAAACAGATCCTCACAATCGGAGTTATGCTCTCGCACAGCCTTTGAAAAAACACAACCTGGGCCCCCTTTACAGGAAAATCAGTCTTTCTTTCTGAACAGATCAAATAAAATGTTCCAGACTCTCAACGTGTTCAGTCCAGTGTCTCGCTCAGTACCCCAGAAAGGTTTCTAAAAAACCCTATTACACAAGTCTTTCCCTATCTCCTTCCATCTTCACCTGGGGTACAGTGTTGTTTTCTGGGCAGCAGGTTGTATCGGACATGGCCAGGCGTTTCCTGATCAGGGAACAAAACAGAGGAGGGTGCAATTACTGATGCAGCCCGGTGTTCCTTCTCCTTGCCAATCTCCGACTTCCAGGGCATCAGAAAAAGAAGCAAAGCGAGGGGCTCGTTCACTCTCTTGGGTCAAAATTCCTTCCTAGTTCTGCTGATCATACGGAAGTGGGAAAGGCAATTACTTTACGTGGGAGGCATGTATCCAATGTCTCTTGCCATCCACCTTCACTGCCGTTCGCGTAGCCAAAATAATTTGGTAAGGCTTGGACCACCGAGGGTCCAAGCTGGATTTTTGATGATAGTTTTGGACTTGGACCCACTGTCCAGGTTCCAATCGATGTCCGGGGCCCTCCGGCAGGGGCTGCAACACTGCTGACACCTGTTGATGAATGGAACGGAGATCTTTAGTCAAAGCATACAGATATGTCATCATAGGATAATCAATATCACAGAATGTTCTGGGTCTTGGGATACCCCAAACATTAGCTGGTCGTCCAAAGACAACTTCATAAGGTGATAGACCAGATCGGGAATGTGGGGTAACTCGTAAGGACATCAATGCTAATGGTAGGGCATCGGGCCACTTCAGCCCAGTACCTTCCTGAATTTTGGCCAATTACAATTTCAGTATTCCATTATACTTCTCCACTCGTCCCGCAGACTGTGGGTGTCATGCCGCATGAAACTTCGGTTTAATTTGCAACCCATTACAAACATGTCTGATAGGATCTGCATTAAAGGGTCCCCCGTTATCTGTCCAGATCACCTGAGGCAATCCATAACTTTGGAAAAACTCTTTTATCAAAGCTTTTGCTGTTGCCAAGGCGGTGTTTTCTTTGGTCCGGTAGGCTTCCACCCATTTACTAAAGGCGCACTCCACGACCAGCAAATACTTTAGATTATTCACCCGCTCCAGTTGGATATAATCCATTTAGAGCACCTCAAAGGGCAAAGATGGTGGTGCAAAGTTCCCACTGAGAACAGGTTCCCTGCCTCCCGGATTGTGTCGTAAACAAACCATGCAATATTGAACCGAATAGGCAGCAGTCTTAGGGATATTAGGATTATTCCACACAGGATCCAAAAGCGCACAAATTCCTTTTGCCCCGATGTGTGCCATGGTTACAACAGCATTAACCAATGAATTGGGCAACAACCACCTCTGTTTTTTCGTCAAATCAACCCAACAATCATTTTCATCTAATCTCCCCACCTTCTCTTCCCAATGAGCCAATTCAGTGGTTGTAGCTTCTTTCTGTATCTCTCGGACACTCTCCATGGTATTATCAAATATCTCTGTTTCCGTAACCCACTTAGCAGAGGTAGTTACGAACATCGAAGACATTGTAGATTTTGCAGTTTCCTTCGCTACCTGACCAGAAAAAGCATTTTCCTCAACTACTGCATCTACTACTGCTTTATTTGCACTGCATTTAACTACAGCCACTTTCTCTGGTAATGTCAATGCTGTTAGTAATCGTAAAAATCAAAGGGCATTTTGTATTCTTTGACCATAGGAAGTGAAAAAACCCCTCTCCGCCCACAGCCGACCAAAACTTAGTAACTATCTGTGTAAATGTTTACCCTCAATCCTTCACTCAAATCACAGGCCTGGAGCAATGCCACTAACACAGCTGCCTGCTCGAGAAGCCTCAACTACAGTGTGGAGGTTCGTAATTGCATATGCAGCTGTTGTCGTGCCATCTGGTAACTTGAAACAAGAGCCATCCACATACAATTCACCTTGGGGGTCAGCTAGAGGAATGTCTGTGAGATCTACCTGTCCCTTCGTCTCTTCTTCAGTCCGAAATATATAATCATGTACGTCGTCATTTTCTCATCCGAAGGGAGGGGTAGCAACGTGGCAGGATTCAGAGCGCTTAACTGTAATATGGGGAGCAAACAAAGCCAATTCAAATCCAGTAAGACGCACACTCGTAAGGTGCTGGGTATTCGTTTTTTTCAATAATGTATCCACAGCATGCAGTACCATCACTGTGAGGTCAGTGTTCAGAACAAGCCCTTCTGACTGTCGAATGGCCACCGCAACTGCAGCAGTAGCTCTTAAACAGCTAGGAAGCACTCTGGCGATGTTATCCAACACCGCCGAGAAGCACAAGGTCTTTGCTCACCACCAAATCCTTGTGTTAACACAGAAAGCAAACAACCGTCCACCTCATGTACATAAAGCACAAAAGGTTTTCGGTAGTCAGTAGTACCCAAGATGGGTGCAGAGCAAAGCACAGATTTCAAAGAGTCAAAAGCTTCCTGACATTCATCAGTCCAAGGTAGAGGTTCATGCACATCTTTAGTGGTTAAGTACAAGAGGGGTTTAGTGAGAAGAGAAAAATTAGGAATCCATTGACGACAATAGGAGGTTATGCCAAGAAATGCACAAACATCACACTGAGTACGAGTTACAGACATATTAGAGATGGTAGTCACACGTTCAGGGGTTAGTCTCCTCCCCTCTTTTGACAGTAGATGACCAAGATAAGTCACCTCCTGTCGACAATATTGGAATTTAGAGAGGGATTCTTTATTACCATTAGCAGTCAAATGAGACAATAATTTAACAGTGGCTTCCTTGCAGCCTTCCTCAGTATCGGAAGCCACCAACAGATTATCTACGTACTGGAGGAGCACATTACCAGGTGGCAGGATCAATGAATCCAATACCGCTTTCAAAGCCTGACTATAAATACTAGGACTCTCAGTGTACTCCTGGGTAGCGCGGCAAAACCGAAAGCTGCGCCCAGATAAGGAAAAGCGGAAAATATGACGGCTATCAGGATGGACCGGAGTGCTAAAGAAAGCATTCTTCAGATTGATAACTGAGAAATACTTAGCAGTGGGAGGAATCATAGTAAGAATAGTAGTGATGTGAGAAACCACAGGATACTGCGGCACCACTATCTTATTAATTACTCGCAAGTCAATTACAAAACGGTAAGTATTGACATGGTCAGGATCACTTCCAACAGGGGCCTTTTTCAAGATCGGCAATATAGGACTATTGCATATATTGGCAGCTGTTTCTTCCACTACACCCTTATCAATCAGGTCCTGGATAATAGCGAGCAGAGCCCGCTCCCCAGCCGGTGACATTTTGTACTGAGGTATGCGTGGTAAACAAACATTAGGTTTCAAAGTAATAGAAACAGGCAGAATCCTTAATAGACCGACATCTGTATCTCAGGTCGCCCACAGGGTTGATGGGATAGCAGCATGCTCCGGAGGAAGGGGTTCATTTTTAATAAAGCATTGCAGTGTTTGTCTATCAGGAGATTGTATGGTCAAATAAACACCATCAGGGGAACAATGATTCTTCGCATGTAGTTTCTTCAGCAAATCCAACCCTAATAGGTTTTCTCCGCAATGCGAAGTTAATAAAAATGGAGAGTCCACTGTGACCGGACTAATTGTAAATGGAATAGGTTTAGAGATGGGGCTCACCACCGGGATTCCAGAAAATCCCACCAAAACATTATTCCGCCCGGACGGAGCAACCCCTGGGACCAGCGAACGAGCAGTCAAACTATTCATCGCACGCGTATCAACTAGAACATTTTCAGAATTCCCAATCAATCACCCTCTCACATAAGGCCCTTGCTGATCAACGGGTACTGACACCTGGCCCCTACTCTGTCCATGGCTGTCCTATGTATAACCATACCCATCAGTCCCCTCAAACCCACAATCTTCGTTGTAATACTGCCTTCCTCTCGGATTATCAAAGTAATTATTCTCTGACTCACCATGCGATGCTTCCTCTCTTCGCATATCACTTCGATCCACACCACCTCGACCTCTTCCTCTCCCTCTTACTGCCCCATTCCGAGCCAGCCACAATGGACACTGAGCTCGCCAATGCCCTTCCTGTTTACAGTAAGAGCATTGGTTTATTCCCAAAGCAACAGTTGGACCTCCTCCTCGTCCCATTCCCGCCCCCCTCAGGACGGGTCCTCTACCGCCTCGATCTCAGCCTCGACCCCTGATAACTTGCTGTAACAATACTCGTGTCTTGATGTCCTTTGCTTTCTTTTCTGACTTATCCTTGCTTTCATTTTCCCTATGCTCGTAATACTGAGCCATGCTCAGTATAACCGAAAGTGTGGAAGTTGTCCAAGTACTCTCAGCAGCTTGTAGCCACGCGGAGATCTCGGGTAACAGATTTGTCACAAAACGATTAACAAATAATCGCACACCGCCTTCTACTGACAAGTCCTGTCCACTAAAATCAATAAATACCCCCTCGAATCTGGTGAAGAAATCTGAAACGCTCTCATCCTTCTTCCGTTTGCACGCTGTCAACTTGTCCCAATCCACCTTTCGAGGTGGAATCAAGGAATGCATGTAAGTAATAATTCGTCCTGGCAGAGCCAACATTTCAGGTTTAGGTTTATCGCCATGCTTTCGATCCTTGTCCCATTCTTTAATCTGTTCCCAAGTCCCTCCCAACTCTGTAGCATGATCCTGATCATGCACCTGGCGCCATACATCAACAGGGACTAGTAGACCGAAAAATAACTTGATGTCAGCTAGGGTCATGACAGCCGAAGAGGCCGCCTCGGTAAGCTCTTTATAGTAAGCAGTAGGATTTTTACGGGGTCGGGGAGTTGCGACTTCAGGGAAAGGACCTCACTCCTTTTCCTAGGGGTATAGACCCATTGCTCCTGAAATCGTGCCTCCACTCGAGCTCTAGTCACTTGATCCTGATCATTTCTTAATTCTGGTATTTCAGGATGGTAAATAGGATGAACTTCCCGCATAGAATGCTGGTAATCTCAATTTGGACATTTCAAGTGCAGCCGCCCTCGATATTTCACTAAAGTCTTGACATTCCTGTACACATCGTCCAAACCTAATTCAAACTTATGAGCCCGGTCTAGAATATCATACATTACTTGAGGGGCTCTTCCGTCCGGAAAACACTGTTCCCATAAGGAAATCAGATGGGTAGCCATATGCTCCAGGGTGTGCTGCTGCATAACAGGTTCATATTCTCTAAGAGTTCTCCATATATCAATTATAGTATACACGGCATTCAGCATCCATTGGGACGCCTGGTTCGCAGCCGTCTGTTTCTTGTCTAACCCTACTGCTGATCGAGTAAACAACCATCGTGTGCCAAGATCCCCCGGAACACGAGAGGGAGTTTGGTCAGCTAGGGTGGGGGTCATGCTTGAAGACTAAGGGGCAGATGTATCAAGATTCGATTTTGCGATTTATAAATAGTGATTTTTAAGGAATCGCTATTTACAAATCGCAAAATGGAATGTATGTACAAAATTGCTATTTTTTAGAGATTCCTTATTTTTCCTTATTTGCGAATTCGCATTTTGTGAATTCGCAATTAAGGCCCATAGGAATGATTGTGAAATAATTCTCAAATTGCGAATTCGAATTTTGCTAATTGCAATTTGAGAATTATTTCAAAGGTGCAGGGGTGTCTCAAAGACACCATGCTGCACCCCTGAAATTTACATGTGTGTGCATGTGGCGCACATACATGCCCTATGGGCATGTATGTGCGTCACATGCCACCCTCACAAATGCCAAATAGAGCATTTTTAAAAAGAAAATGCAAATTACCACTAACTACAAGTTGGTGCTAATTTGCGATTTCTTAACCCAAATTCGCAATCTCAAAAACGTACATACATCTCATTTAAGGAATCGCAAAATTTGCGATTCCTTTAATGCTTAAGCAAAATAAGGAATCGCTAATTTTTGCGATTCCTTATTTTGCGATTTTTTGTTACATATCAAAAAATGCTAAAATGCCTTTTGCGAGTCGCAAAGGCCGAAATTCTGTGAATTTCTGCCTTTGCGATTCGCAAAATGCTTGATACATCTAGGCCTTAGAAACCCAAGCTAGAGAAGGGGAGGCCAAAACAACTGTGGACGCAATGGGAGAGGACAACGTATCGGGCACTAAAGTAGCCAATCCAAATGCTAAAAGAGACAAAACAGAAGAAGTTCCCATTGAGGCAGGGGAAGAGGATACTATGGGGGCAGGTGCCATATTATCCGAGGCTGGAGTCAAAGGGACCGCAGGATATATGCGCTGAGGGGCATAAGAGGGCGGTGGACGCACATCTAATAAATCCACTATTTCATCCTCTGGCTCAGTCCTAGTTACATAGCTTTTATCTACCTGCAACCTGAATTGTCCATTTATGCAATCAATATTTTTCTCAGTCTGATCCTTATCATAAGCTATAGCTTTCTGTGTGATCATCTGGCCTCTTTTCATTTTACATACCTTCTCTGCCCTAATGCGTCTACGCTTTGCTTCCTTCTGCCACATATTCAATGAATCAAACATTGCCTGTCGACTTCGTTTGGAAAATAATCGACCCTGGAATAAATGTATTTTCTTCTCATCGAGCGACCCTTGACCTTGCTGATAGGTCCCTCCCCCACCACACAGCTCTGCCTGTGTGTCCTGACCCTGCCCCAGCTGCCGATGCTGTAGAAGTTGAGGCCCTCCTCCACCCACAGGCTACCGCCTGCGCCTCATCCCTGGTGGCCAGTGGAAGGTCTCAGGTTTGTATCACTGTCGCTGTCTGTCTGTCTGTCTTCCCTGTGTGAGAAGTTGGCCTCGTATATAATGCTCACTAATTCTTAGTGATCACTTTGTACCATGCCAAGCAACCCTTATGATGATGGTTGTAATTCAACCTTGTAGACCAGTTATCCTAGTGGTAACGTGGACAAAGCAGTCTTAGCCTAAACTCTGAAAGGCATGTGAAGCCAGCTGTTATACCATACACAACCCCCTTGAATACCAAATGAAAGGGACACCACACAGATATATATTGAAAATATATATTGATTTATCAACTATAAAATCCCCTGGACTCTTTATGAGCACAGAAGCACAAGCGTAAAATCACAAGACAGTTTAAAATACACAAAAGTTGCACAATATGGATGAGCCCTAGGGGCCACCTAAACCATATACTAAGAAAGTGGTATAAGAGATACCAATAGGAAAGGGAACAGGCCTAGGGCCTTGGGAATCGCTGGAGCTATTCGAGACTAGCAATGATTAAGTCGGGAAAGGCCCACGGGACTCGGGTGCAATGTTCAAAGTGCACGCACTTTCCAATGCAAAGTCTATGGTGCGTAAAAAGTAAAACGTTAGAAAGTTAGGAACCTTCCGAGTGACCTATGGAGCTGAAACTTAAGACACAGGCCCCTGAGATGTGTACCAGTGCAGGAGCACCGGCGGAGCTGAGTTACCTCACCCACAGGAAGCGGGTGCACAGGGTCGAAGTAGTGTCGGGTTTCATCACGCTGGTCGATGGTGCTTGGAGCTGAAGATGCTGCAGGCGGCTCAAGGTGAAGAGTTCCGGTGGATCCAAGGGTGGATCTGTAGTTGTGAAGACCTGAAAGCAGAGGGGACAGTGTTCAAAGTCACTAGCCAGTGACTACCGTGGAACCAGATTGGAACCAGGCGATGTCGGGTGCAAACAGGCGTTGTCGGGTAGCTTCTTTCTGCAGCCACGTGGACACCCGGGGTCAAGGACGTCCAGGAGTCGGTCACGAGCTGTCCCACGCAGGCTTCTCGCTGTTGGCGGTGTCGGCGACCTGATCGGAGCAAACAGGCTTTGGCAAATGCAAGCCACGCAGAAGTTGAAAGATGCTTTACACTCGGACCAGCAAGGTCAGAGCGTGTGCTCCTTTTTACAGGAGCTTGGGTAGGTCTGGAGCAACCAGACCTGCTGTGTAAATTGTCGGTTTTGTCGCCAAGATGGCCGCTGACCACGTGGCTAGTGGCCGGGATGGCGCGTCGAGTGGCACAATGCAAAAGGGCCCCACGCAGATGGTGGAGATGCTGGAGGGCTGATCTTCGGTGCAAAGGCTGCTCGGTGGTGGGGGTTCTCAGTCCCCAAAGCACAACGTCGAGGATGCCTCAGAAGCTGCGCAGTCAGTTTTTCGATTGTCTTCCAAGAGGTCCGGTCCCACGTCACTCGGTGCCTTCACTGGTCCCTTCTTTGCAGGGACTGTGGATCGGGCTCTGAGAGGTCTGGGAGTCTGGTTCTTGTCGGGCTCTGGGCTCGGGCTCTGGCGGGAGGCGGCGGCAAAGCAGACGTCGAGTTGCTGGTTGGTACCTGTGTTCACAGGGTGGCCACTCCTAGGCCACAAGGGAGATTCTTCTTCAGTCTTCTGAGCAGCAGAATGTCGAAGTCCAGTCGTCTTCTTAGTTTAAGTTGATTCAGGATGATCTGCTGTCCAATGGCACTGCTCCCACTCTTATTCCCAATCTGAGGGGTGGATCACCTACTAGGTCCCTCCTCTGGGTGGGACCAGGAAGGGGAGTGGTTACACCCCCTCCTTTGTCCAGCTCCTCGCCAGGACTGGGGCTGGAAAGCCCCAGAACCGGTTTGGGCTGGCTTATGCACAGGGACACCTTGTGTGCCCCAGGCATGTCTCAATCTATTCAGCCCTGTCCTACCCAATACACAAAACCCTGTCTGGGGTGGTGCTCGCACCTCCCCAGGCAGGAAACCCTTTGTCCAGGCCCTCCTGGCTGGAAGGACTCCCAGCAGCAGGAGGTCAGACATGTGTCTGTGGTGGCAGCATCCATTTTGTGATGCTGACGCTCTGGTTAACTTTAACCGGGGTTAAGGCTACACACATGTCGTGTCCCTCTAGAAGGGTGGAATGCTATCCCCGTCGACAGAACTGTCGAGGGGATAGTATTCCAATTCGTATGACACATTACTCGACATGTTTTGATAAAGCCAAACCAAAGATAGCATATAACCGCGAGGATTATAATGCACTTAAGAGTATATGGTATGGCAATATCCCGGAACAGCTTAGGGAGTGGTTCCCGACAGCTGCAGACAGGCTCAGCTCACGCTAGAGCACCATCTCACATATTTCCAAGCACTCTGCCTCCAGGATTGATGAGGCCTTCCATAGGAGTGGCTGATAGGAACATATGTGTCCAGTTTAGGGTTAGATATAGGGATACTATATCTAAGCAAGAGGTGATTACACCAACTTACCCCAGCTGAGTGATCAGCCAGTTGTGTCAAATATGGAGGCCAGGCCAGGGGTGGCACAATACATGCTGCAGCCCCTGGTAGGCCTTGGCTACACCTATGCCCTGGGTACCTATGGTACACTGTTACAGGGGCCTATAAGGTGAACCAATTCCAATTGTGTTATGCACCTAAGGTACATGGAGTCCATTTTTAAGGAGAGAGCAATCAGCCTGGGGCCCTGAATAGCAGGATCCCAGGCCAACTAAGTCAAAAACCAGCTAAACACCAGGCAAAAAGTTTGGGGGTAACCATAGTCAGATATCCACCTTCCTACATAACCCCCCCAAACGAAAGGAGATAAGGGTATCCTTGTCCAGGTAAGCCTATATTGCCTAAGTGGCCATATAAGGAAGTACCAGCTCTGGCTTGGTAACCCCCTGTCTCATGGTCCACTAAGCAATCCCTCACCCTAAGGGTATCTGAGGGTCTCCACCATAGGGAATCTCTACCTGTGGTGTGTCTTTGCAAAGTCAAAGGCTGGTGTTGAGATGGAGTACTGAAGTGAGTCTCCTCTGTAGGGCTCAGCTTCCTCCAATCACTCTCCACCATGTGTGCCTTTCTTTCTTTGACTGAGTTGCACTGTGCTCTCAGGGTCAACCTCTGGCTACCTAAAGCTGGAGGCTGAGTCCCTCTGTTTGGCTTACTGGAGGAACAGTTCAGGTTTGGGCCCTTAGGGTCCCAGGTTTGGCTGTGCCCAACAATATCCATCTGGGGGAGGTCCCTAACTACTTTTAAGGGGGATCCCTCAGGAGTTTTTAAAGTTTTCACCTCACTAGGGCTACTAGTTTCGGTGCCCCTAATCTGTTGATGGGGGTGCTTTATTTGACAGGGGGCCCTTTGGGTCTCACTGTCCTTCTTGTCCTCTGCAGCCCTGGGCTGAGTAAGGCAAGGTAGAGAGGGGCAGGTTTCCTGCTCCAGACTGGGTCCCACCTGAGAAGGGTCCACTGCCATCAGAGGCTCTGTTAGGCCAGGCCTAACAACCTCTGGGACAGTTCCTTCATCAGGGGTAAGATCAGTTCCCTGAGGAGGCTGATCCTTTCCTAAAGTCTGGTGGGAGGGAGATTTATCTTCCTCCTCAATGCTCTCTGTTTGGGTGGAGTGATCCATCATTTCAGGCTTCACTCCCCATGTATCAGTTTGAGTTTGGGCTGTGGCCATCACAGCCCCACCAAGCTTTTCAGGAGGAGACTCAGTTTGGGTATGGGCTGTTACTAGTACAGCCCTGCTACTCTTTCCAGGAGGGAAGTTATCTAAAGATGGGGCTGAGGTTTGCTCAGCCCTCCCAACCTTTTCAGGAAGGACATCTTGAATTGGGGCTGTATCCATTACAGCCCCACTAACCTTTCCATGGAGATTTACCATTTTAGAATGGGTTTGTTGTTCAATCTCAGCCCAGGCTGAGATTTCCAAATCATTACCCAGTAGGCAATCTACGGGCAAGTTTGCTGACACTGCCACTCTCTTTGGGCCAGTGACACCTCCCCAGCTAAGATTGACTACTGCCATGGGATGATTGGTTTCTATGCCATCAATGTTTGTCACCTGATATTTGGCATCAGGTAAAAGTTGCCTTGAGGGGACTAGACATTCAGCCACCATGGTGATGCTAGCTCCTGTGTCTCTGAAGGCCTCAACTTTCAAGCCATTGATGAGGGGCTCCTGTCTATACTTGCTCAAAGTGTTTGGGCAAGCAGTGAAATTGGCAAACCCCATGCCAGTCTCATAGACACGAGTATCTGAGTTAAGGGACCTGGATAGGCCAGAGTCCACCTGTCCTCCAAAAGTAAACCCACCCAAATTCTTGGGGGTGCTCCCACCACCTGGGGGACCACTGCTAACAGTGACAGGAGGTGTTGGAGCCTTACCTGGAGGTATATTCTCTTTATTGCCATTCTTGGGACAACAGCTATCTGTTTTGTAATGCCCCACCTGTTTACAGGTATGACAATAAGGCTTTTTCTGGGTTGTAGAAGTTTCTTGGGACCCACCCCCATTCTTGGAGTTTTGGGGCCCTGGGGAAGTCTTTTCCTTACTTTTATCCCTACCTTTCTCTTGAGGCTTGGTAGTCTCTTTCTTTTGGTCACCACCCTGGTTCTTAGGCCTGATCCTGGTTCTGACCCATTTGTCTGCCCTCCTACCCAATTCTTGTGGGGAGGTCAGATCAGAGTCAACCAAGTGCTGATGCAGAAGCTGATTTTGACAATTACTTAAGATTTGCTCTCTCATAATTAAATTATACAATCCTGTATAGTCAGTAACCTTACTTCCCAGCAACCAGCCCTCCAGAGCCTTAGGGGCACATTCCACAAATTCTGACCAGTCCTGAGTCTGTGTCTTCTGGGTGTCTCTGAACATTAACCTGTACTGTTCAGTGGTTAAGCCCAACCCATCAATCAGAGCACTCTTCAGGACCAGGTAGTTTCTAGAATCCCCATCACTAACTGTGAGGAGTCTGTCTCGGCCTCTACCTTCAAAGGAGAGCCACAAGATTGCTGCCCACTGCGCCTGAGGGATCTGCTGTACTCTGCAGGCTCTCTCCATTGCAGTTATCCATTTATGGATGTCATCCCCAGCTTTGTAGGGGGGCACAATCTTACTCAGGTTTCTTGTATCAAAAGACCTGTCTTTATCCTTCTGGATAGTGCTGCCACCAGTGGATCCTAATCCACTCTCTCTAGGCTGTCTTGCTCTAGCAAGTTTCTCTTGGGCCAGGGCAACTTCTAATTCTTGTCTCTGGATCCTCAATTCAGCCTCTCTCATTTTGGCCTCATGTTCCCTTCTCTGAGGGCTAGTCATCTCCCTTCTGGAGTGACCATGAGAACCTCTAGAAGCATGGGAGTTGTTAGAGTCACCTGAGTGAGTCCTTCTCCTCCTAGGCTTCTGGTTAAGTCCACCTGGGGGTCTGAATGGGTTGTTACCTGATTTAGTCCCAAATAGGCTTAAGTTAGCCTGGTTCAGTCTACTGACCAGCACCTGACTATTTCTGTCATCATCTGACTCACTGCTTTCCACCTCCTCCTCTTCTTCCTCTTCCTCTTCCTCCTCATCTACTTGAGGAGCTCCAGTGGTGGAGGCTTCCTCATCTACCAGGATGATAGGGGCAGGGGTGTCTACAGTGTCATCCTCTGAAGGATGGCCTCCATCAGCATTCCCAGTGGGGTCTGCCTTAGAGGGCTTTAGAGTCTCAGACTGGTCTAAGAGCTCTCTTAGGTGGTCTGTAGTAGGGGAAGGCCCTGTCTTCAGACCCCTTAAGACACAAAGCTGTCTTAGTTCCTTAAAGGAGAAAATAGCAAATTTGGATGGTGCCCTTGGAGGGTCACTCTCAACAGGGGTGTTCCCAGTGGATCCCTCTGCTCCAGACATTGCTCTAGTGTGGGTGGATGTGTTGCAATCTACCTACACTGGTGTTTACCTACTAAACCTATCTAGTAGTTGTAGCTAGGGTGTGCTACTCCCTTTGCTCTACAACAACTAAGTTCAGTAGAACTTAAGTATACTAGTCTTGTTTTATATGTACCTAGCAGGTACCTGTATGATCTTTCAAATGATAATCTCAAAGATTGTAATGGTAAAACAACAGCAAGCTCAGATCCCAATCCGCTGCTCACCAATGTGAGAAGTTGGCCTGGTATATAATGCTCACTAATTCTTAGTGATCACTTTGTACCATGCCAAGCAACCCTTATGATGATGGTTGTAATTCAACCTTGTAGACCAGTTATCCTAGTGGTAACGTGGACAAAGCAGTCTTAGGCTAAACTCTGAAAGGCATGTGAAGCCAGCTGTTATACCATACACAACCCCCTTGAATACTAAATGAAAGGGACACCACACAGATATATATTGAAAATATATATTGATTTATTAACTATAAAATCCCCTGGACTCTTTATGAGCACAGAAGCACAAGCGTAAAATCACAAGACAGTTTAAAATACACAAAAGTTGCACAATATGGATGAGCCCTAGGGGCCACCTAAACCATATACTAAGAAAGTGGTATAAGAGATACCAATAGGAAAGGGAACAGGCCTAGGGCCTTGGGAATCGCTGGAGCTATTCGAGACTAGCAATGATTAAGTCGGGAAAGGCCCACGGGACTCGGGTGCAATGTTCAAAGTGCACGCACTTTCCAATGCAAAGTCTATGGTGCGTAAAAAGTACAAAGTTAGAAAGTTAGGAACCTTCCGAGTGACCTATGGAGCTGAAACTTAAGACACAGGCCCCTGAGATGTGTACCAGTGCAGGAGCACCGGCGGAGCTGAGTTACCTCACCCACAGGAAGCGGGTGCACAGGGTCGAAGTAGTGTCGGGTTTCGTCACGCTGGTCGATGGTGCTTGGAGCTGAAGATGCTGCAGGCAGCTCGAGGTGAAGAGTTCCGGTGGATCCAAGGGTGGATCTGTAGTTGTGAAGACCTGAAAGCAGAGGGGACAGTGTTCAAAGTCACTAGCCAGTGACTACCGTGGAACCAGATTGGAACCAGGCGATGTCGGGTGCAAACAGGCGTTGTTGGGTAGCTTCTTTCTGCAGCCACGTGGACACCCGGGGTCGAGGACGTCCAGGAGTCGGTCACGAGCTGTCCCACGCAGGCTTCTCGCTGTTGGCGGTGTCGGCGACCTGATCGGAGCAAACAGGCCTTGGCAAATGCAATCCACGCTGAAGTTGAAAGATGCTTTACACTCGGACTAGCAAGGTCAGAGCGTGTGCTCCTTTTTACAGGAGCTTGGGTAGGTCTTAAGCAACCAGACCTGCTGTGTAAATTGTCGGTTTCGTCGCCAAGATGGCCGCTGACCACGTGGCTAGTGACCGGGATGGCGCGTCGAGTGGCACAATGCAAAAGGGCCCCACGCAGATCGTGGAGATGCTGGAGGGCTGATCTTCGGTGCAAGGGCTGCTCGGTGGTGGGGGTTCTCAGTCCCCAAAGCACAACGTCGAGGATGCCTCAGAAGCTGCGCAGTCAGCTTTTCGAGTGTCTTCCAAGAGGTCCAGTCCCACGTCACTCGGTGCCTCCACGGGTCCCTTCTTTGCAAGGACTGTGGATCAGGCTCTGAGAAGTCTGGGAGTCTGGTTCTTGTCGGGCTCTGGGCTCGGGCTCCGGCGGGAGGCGGCGGCAAAGCAGACATCGAGTTGCTGGTTGGTAGTGGTACCTGTGTTCACAGGGTGGCCACTCCTAGGCCACAAGGGAGATTCTTCTTCAGTCTTCTGAGCAGCAGAATGTCGAAGTCCAGTTGTCTTCTTAGTTTAAGTTGATTCAGGATGATCTGCTGTGCAATGGCACTGCTCCCACTCTTATTCCCAATCTGAGGGGTGGATCACCTACTAGGTCCCTCCTCTGGGTGGGACCAGGAAGGGGAGTGGTTACACCCCCTCTCCTTTGTCCAGCTCCTCGCCAGGACTGGGGCTGGAAAGCCCCAGAACCGGTTTGGGCTGGCTTATGCACAGGGACACCTTGTGTGCCCCAGGCATGTCTCAATCTATTCAGCCCTGTCCTACCCAATACACAAAACCCTGTCTGGGGTGGTGCTCGCACCTCCCCAGGCAGGAAACCCTTTGTCCAGGCCCTCCTCGCTGGAAGGACTCCCAGCAGCAGGAGGTCAGACATGTGTCTGTGGTGGCAGCATCCATTTTGTGATGCTGAGGCTCTGGTTAACTTTAACCGGGGTTAAGGCTACACACATGTCGTGTCTTTCTAGAAGGGTGGAATGCTATCCCCGTCGACAGAACTGTCGAGGGTATAGTATTCCAATTCGTATGACACCTTACTCGACATGTTTTGATAAAGCCAAACCAAAGATAGCATATAACCGCGAGGATTATAATGCACTTAAGAGTATATGGTATGGCAATATCCCGGAACAGCTTAGGGAGTGGTTCCCGACAGCTGCAGACAGGCTCAGCTCACGCTAGAGCACCATCTCACATATTTCCAAGCACTCTGCCTCCAGGATTGATGAGGCCTTCCATAGGAGTGGCTGATAGGAACATATGTGTCCAGTTTAGGGTTAGATATAGGGATACTATATCTAAGCAAGAGGTGATTACACCAACTTACCCCAGCTGAGTGATCAGCCAGTTGTGTCAAATATGGAGGCCAGGCCAGGGGTGGCACAATACATGCTGCAGCCCCTGGTAGGCCTTGGCTACACCTATGCCCTGGGTACCTATGGTACACTGTTACAGGGGCCTATAAGGTGAACCAATTCCAATTGTGTTATGCACCTAAGGTACATGGAGTCCATTTTTAAGGAGAGAGCAATCAGCCTGGGGCCCTGAATAGCAGGATCCCAGGCCAACTAAGTCAAAAACCAGCTAAACACCAGGCAAAAAGTTTGGGGGTAACCATAGTCAGATATCCACCTTCCTACACCCTGTACTGCCCATACTGTCTTCTGGTGTCTGTGACCGCTGTTGCCTGTCTACCCCCTGTGCCTGCATTCTTATCTGTGCCCGTTCTCTTGCCTTCTGTTCCCTGATTGCGCTCATTTTCTTGCCTTCTGCTCTTCTGATTGCACTCGTTTTTCTTGCCTTCTGCTCCCCTGATTGTACCCGTTTTTAGTGCCTTCTGCTCCCCTGATTGCATTCACATTTCTTGCCTTCTGCTCCCCTGATTGTGCTCATTTTCTTGCCTTCTGCTCCCCTAATTGCACTCGTTTTTCTTGCCTCTGCCCCCCTGACTGTACCCGTTTTTCGTGCCTTTTGCTCCCCTGATTGCACTAGTTTTTCTTGCGTTCTGCTCCCCCGATTGTACTCGTTTTTATTGCCTCTACTCTCCTTTGTGCCCTCTGTGCCACTCGTTTCCCCCCATTTTTTGAGACCTTTCTGCCCTTTCTTGGGACCTTTGTGCCTCTCTGCCACTCGTTTCCCCCCATTTTTTGTGACCTTTCTGCCCGTTCTTGGGACCTTTGTGCCTCTGTGCCACTCGTTTCCCCCATTTTTTGTGACCTTTTCTGCCCCTTCTTGTGACCTTTCTGCCTCTGTGCCACTCGTTTTCCCCCGTTTTCTGTGACCTCTTCTGCTCTTTCTTGTGACCTTTCTGCCTCTGTTCCACTCGTTTCCCCCCTTTTTTGTGACCTTTCTGCCCTTTCTTGTGACCTTTCTGCCTCTGTGCCACTCGTTTCCCCCTGTTTTTTTGTGACCTTTTCTGCCCATTTTTGTCACCTTTGTGCCTCTGTGCCACTCGTTTCCCGACATTTTTTGTGACCTTTCTGCCTCTGTGCCACTCGTTTCCCCCCTTTTTTTGTGACCTTTCTGCCCTTTCTTGTGACCTTTCTGCCTCTGTGCCACTCGTTTCCCCCTGTTTTTTGTGACCTTTTCTGCCCTTTCTTGTCACCTTTGTGCCTCTGTGCCACTCGTTTCCCGACATTTTTTGTGACCTTTCTGCGCTTTTTTGTGACCTTTGACCCTGCTTGCAGGCAGGTCGCCCCAACACTGCTGCTCGTCACCTGACTGCCTGGTTTCTGCCTCCTTGCTCCCTCCTTGTTTCCTGCATTTTCCCTCCCTTCTGCCCTTTGCACCAGTTCCCCCCGCCCCCCGCCGCTCCCGATCCGACCCTTTCCCGCCGCTGCATCCCTGTGTCCCCGCCCCCCCTGCACACCCATTTGCCTCCCCGCTCCCGCCTTCCAGCTGCTTCTCCCCCCCAAGACACCTCCTATGCAGGGCGAGAAGCAGCCACTTGGCAGACGCGCGCAGCTGGCACGCCGAAGGCAAGCGCGCCCATACGCACCTGGACCACGCCCAGCGCCAGAACCCCTGGACCCCGCGAACGCCACGACACCAGAATCTACTATGACACCAGCACCCTCCATGCAATAAACGCCGGCCGAAACCACACCTGCTTCCAGACTGTCCCGAAATGGACCCACTAACCCTTCTCCTGCCACACCTGCAGCTTCACCTGCGACAGAACCACCAAACCTCCAAGGACTGGACCCAACCACCTCCGCTGCATACTCCTCAACACCCGCTCCGCAAGCAAACATGCCATCGAGCTCTGGGATCTGCTCGACACATCCGCTCCAGACGTGGCCTTCCTGACCGAGACCTGGTGGAACGACTCCTCGGCGCCCCACATCGCCTTAGCCATCCCAGACGGCTACAAGATCACCCGCAAGGATCGCGCCAACGGAATCGGAGGAGGAATAGCCATCGTCCACAAGTCTACCCTCAAGGTCGCCACCCACGCAGACGACACCCTCAACACCGCCGAACACCTGCAATTCCAGATCAACACCGACCCCAACACCACCCTCAGAGGAACACTCATCTACAGACCCCCCAGACCCCGGGCTCAGTTAAGCGACTCCATCGCCGACCTCGCCAGCACCCACACACTCGCCTCCACGAACTACATCCTCCCCGGGGACCTGAACTTCCACCTCGAGAACAACAACGACGCCAACTCCTCCACCCTGATTGCCAACCTCTCCAACCTGTGCCTCAGACAACTCGTCACCGCACCCACCCACGCTGCCGGCCACACGCTGGATCCTGTATTCTCCACAGGCTCCCATGTCGCCTTCCACCACACCACCGAACTCCACTGGACCGACCACCGCTGCATCCATTTCACCTTCAAGAAACCAACCATGCTCTACCGCACCCAACAGCTACCTCGCTGCTGCTGGAGCAAAGTCACCGAAGACCAGCTGATCACCTCCCTCGCCAAGAACCCACCCACCGACCCCACCAACCCAGACGCCGCAGCCCGAAACCTCAGACATTGGATCGACGACTGGGCCAACACCCTCGCCCCGCTCAAGAAACCCTCCAACAGCCATGCCAGAGAGCCACCTGGTTCACCAACGAGCTCCAGACCTCTAAACGGGCATGCCGGAAACTGGCCCCACAAACGCATACCAGAAAACCTCGGGCTACCCTCTGGCCGGGCAGGCTGACTTTCATCCAATCGCGTGCCTTTTCGGCGACAGCAACATCCAAAACAAAATTTACTAAAACACGGTATCCTTATAACAGTTTAATCTCATTCAGAAAAACACTCTTTCAAACATGGCCATGTTCAGACATTCTCAACCTGCTATTCACAGTTCAAAGATAAGAAGTACAGGCAAAACAATACATACATGAGTGCATTCAAAGGAACAGAAAGTTGAACGCAACATGTCTTTTCCAAAACAGAAGAACAGAGCCCGTCGACTCCCGTTCATGGAGAATTAATCTACTCAGATTTCCAGACCGAAAAATACCAAAATCAGGCCGTCCAGAGACTACCAAGATACAGTTGGACAGGAGTTAACCCCAGACCGACCTACAGACCATCCCGCGATCCTCCTGGTTCACCCTCAGGACTATTCTGACTAAGCCCGCTGACGTAGAGTTGCTTCAGATGTGTCCCGAAGGCTACCCAGGTATAATCACAGGCTTTTCCGAGAGCAGTCCGGCCGGGTGTGTACCACACAAGCCACACCAAGGCACCCGATCGATGTCTCTATTATTCACCAAACAAGTCCATGGAGCATCTGCCCGTGCAGCCACACTGCTGCCCCGTCAGACCTCCAAAGTTCTCCGTGGTACACCGACCACCAAATCCAATACAGTTAACTGCTTCAAAGCACCGTTCAACAGTGCGTTCCAACAGACACAAATCACAATTCACTCACCTGGTGCACGCAGGTACAATTGTGTATTCTCCACTGCCAACTCCTGAAGACCAACACGGTCAGCTTCTGGGTTACGCCCTTGGGAATCCAGCGAAGGGTCACTAGCAGCTTGGGCTTCCTGATCGTGAGAGCGGAGGAAGTCAGAATTTCTGGTCAGTCTACCCCCTCGACCAGAGCTCCACTTTCTTTGTCCTTTCTACCTAGTTACGGGAGGACGACCCCACCGCGGAGTCCCACCAGAGTTGCCAACAGACGTATCATAAAAATAACATAAGGGGCTATACTTAACAATAGCCCTGATACCAATTACCAAATAACCATTCAGTTGGCAGTGAAGAAAGTTCAATTGTTTATTATGCAAAATACTCTATAGCGGAGCCTCTCTCATCCTCACCCATCAAGGTGCGTGGAGAATAAGCATGGGCGAATTTTGCGAATTCGCGATCCGCAAATTTGCGGATTTGCGAATTCGCGATCCGCAAAATTCACGAATTTGTTCTAATTTGTGGAATTTTTTTTTTGTGTGTTCGCGGGGTTTTTTGCGTGTTCGCAGGGCTTTTTGCGTCTTCGCGAGCCGCTTGCATAGCGAAGTTACCCATGCAGTCGTTTATGGGAGAGGGAGAGAGAGATAGATAGATAGATAGATAGATAGATAGATAGATAGATAGATAGATAGATAGAGAAAGAGAGGGAAAAAAAGAGGGAGAGAGAGAACGAGAGAAAGAAAGAGAGGCCGGATCTCTGAAGGGCCAGATTCCTGAGTTGCCCCTACAGAACATACAGCTTTTTATTTTTAGGAAAATGCATATGAAAATTGTGCTGTAAAGGTCTCTTTTAGTTTAACCCCTCCTGACAACTCAAAATGGGTGTATTTGCCATCCTCTCCCTTCTTCCTGTTTTTTTATATCTGTAAGTGCTTCCTGATGAGGTTTAATTCCTTGGACAGGTGCCTCGTTGCCTACTTGTAACTATTCTCTGACCCTGCTTCAAGGGTCAGAGCAGGGTCAGAGAATAGTTGCAAGTAGGCAACGAGGCGCCAGGAAGCAATTAGCAGCAGGTGTCCAAGTTGAAGTTAATTTGTTTGTAACCCTTTTGTAAAAGGTTACAAAGAAATTAGGTTCAACTTTTGCACCTGCTGCTGTAACCCTTGCTTGGCTGAAAATTCGTCCCCGCTGATTTGCGGATTTTTCCGCGATTTCGCGAGATTCGCGGATCGCGAAATCGCGGAAAATCCGCAAATTCGCCCGCGAAACGGTTTTTACGCCCACCCTTAGTGGAGAAGACTGCTGGCTCACATTCAAAACAGCACATATATACTTTCAGCATGGTACATGAAGTCACCGTAAATGGAAAAACACTACTTGGCTCTTGGTTCTCGAGGAAGGACCATATATGGCACACATGATTAGTTCAAAGCTCTGCTTAGTTATTATTGGGGAGGTCAGGAGGGGTGACTTCCTTTCGTCCCGGTGCCCGGGAGTGCAGGCACGGCAACTTCAGGAATGCGCTTATCGACCCAAAGCCTGATGCGACCTTGAGTCTCAGGGCAGGGAAAGAACAGTGTGCTTTCAGCTGCTTTCAGTAACTCAACTGAACCGGGGCCTGACAAACACTGGAAGGTAACACGTGATTACTGCTCGTGCCTAACATAAACAGAGGAAGATGGCATCTGTATGGTTCTCGGCTTACTCGAAGTAAACAGAACACACGAACAGCATATACCCCTACCTACTAGCTAAAACAGATATAGGTTAGTCTTAATGCATACTTACATAAAAGAGTATATAGATACATCATGCTAACACAACATATATATATGGCTAATACTACTGACATAGGGGAAATCGGATTTTATCCCTCAATACCACTACCCCCATGGAACATCTCAATTTCAAGCTCCACATGGTTGACTAAGCAACTATCAGAGGCACCCTCACATGCCAACTCCCAGTCCACACTTCAGCTTCTGCAATACCATCACAGACTTCTCTTGGCCCCTAGCCTTAGGATCCAAGGACTAAATCTTCCTCAGTCAAGTCAAGTCAAGTCATAACATTTATATAGCGCACTACATACCCAGAGGGTTTCAAGGCGCTTAGGGAGGGGAGGTGGATTATTTGTCAAATATCCACGTTTTAAGCTGCTTTCTGAACGCTAGGTGATTCTGGGTGAGGCGGAGGTAAGCGGGGAGTGAGTTCCATGTTTTGGCAGCCAGGTAAGAGAAGGATCTGCCTCCCATGGTGGACTTGTTGATGCGAGGTACAGTGGCTTGGCTTGGCTGGAAGAGCGAAGTTGGCGGGAGGGGGCGTAGAAGGACAGTCGAGAGTTGAGGCAATCTGGTCCGATGTCGTAGAGTGATTTGTGTGCGTGGGTAAGCAGTCGGAACGTGATCCTCTTATTGACGGGTAGCCAGTGGAGGTCTTTAAGGTGACCAGAGATGTGTTCGTTGCGTGGGATGTCTAATATGAGCCTGGCTGAGGCGTTTTGGATTCGTTGTAGTTTCTTCTGGAGTTTAGCGGTGGTACCTGCGTAGAGGGTGTTTCCGTAGTCCAGTCGGCTCGTGACTAGAGCGTGGGTGACTGTTTTCCTTGTTTCGGAGGGGATCCAGCGAAATGTTTTTCTGAGCATGCGAAGAATGTTGAAGCAGGAGGAGGATACGGCGCTGACTTGTCTGTTCATAGAGAGTGAAGAATCCAGGATGACGCCAAGGTTCCGTGCGTGGTCTGTCGGGATGGGTGCATTTCCGAGGGCTCCCGGCCACCAGGAGTCGTCGCATGCAGAGGGGGATTTACCTAAGATGAGGACTTCTGTTTTGTCTGAATTCAGTTTCAGACGGCTTTGTTTCATCCATTCGGCGACTTCTTTCATTCCTTCGTGTAGGTTAGTTTTAGCGGTGCTGGGGTCCTTGGTGAGAGATAGGATCAGTTGAGTGTCATCCGCGTAAGAGATGATGTTGAGGTTGTGTTGGCGGGCGATGGCCGCGAGGGGGCTCATGTATACGTTGAAGAGGGTGGGACTGAGTGAGGATCCTTGTGGTACGCCGCAGATGATTTCAGAGGCCTCGGACTTGAATGGTGGGAGGCGGACTCTCTGGGTTCTTCCGGTGAGGAACGAGGTGATCCATTCCAGTGCCTTTCCTTGGATTCCGATGTTTCTGAGGCGTTGTAAAAGGGTGCTGTGGCAGACTGTGTCGAAGGCTGCAGAGAGGTCGAGGAGGATGAGGGCGACTGTGTCTCCATTGTCCAGTAGAGTTCGAATGTCGTCTGTTGCTGCGATGAGGGCGGTCTCAGTGCTGTGTTTGGCTCGGAAGCCAGATTGTGAGGGGTCGAGTGATTTGTTGGCTTCGAGGAAGGCGGCGAGCTGGTTGTTGACAGCTTTCTCGATGACTTTGGCCGGGAATGGAAGAAGCGAGATGGGGCGGTAGTTTTTGAGTTCGGTGGGGTCTGCTGTTGGTTTTTTCAGAAGGGCGGTGAGTTCAGCGTGTTTCCAATCTTCTGGGAAGGTAGCGGAGTTGAAGGAGCAGTTGATGACGTCTCGGAGGTGCGGAGCTATGACGGAGTCTGCTTTGTTGAAGATGTGGTGGGGGCATGGGTCTGTGGGGGATCCAGAGTGGATGGAATTCATCAGGCGGATGGTGTCCTCAGTGGAGATTGGGTTCCAGGCGTTAAGGGTGTTGACGGGGGGAAGATGGTCAGCTGATGGTAGGGTGGGTTGGCTTCCGGGTTGGTTGTCAAAGCTGTTGTGGATGTCAGCAATCTTGTTGTGGAAAAAAGAGGCTAGGGAATCGCAGAGGGTTTGAGAGGGGGTGATGTCGTTGGAGTTGGCCGAGGGGTTGGAAAATTCCTTGACGATGTTGAAAAGTTCCTTGCTGTTGTGGGCGTTGTTGTCAAGTCGATCTTTGAATGCTGTTTTCTTGGCTTTTCGGATCAGTTGGTGGTGAGTACGGATGGCGCTTTTGAAGGCGTCCTTGTTGCTGGTGGATGGGTCTTTTTTCCAGGCCTTTCCAAGGGAGCGGCACAGTTTCTTGGATTTCTTGAGGTCGTCGTTGAACCATGAAGCCTTCTTGATGCCAAGTTTGTGTTGACGTTTTTTCAGTGGTGCTAAGGTGTCGGCGGTGTTGGATAACCAAAGGGTGAGGTTGGAGGCGGCTTCGTTGGCGTTAGAAGAGGGGGCTGGGGAGGTTTGAAGGAGTGATGTGGAGATCTGCTCTGTGGTGATTTTGTTCCAGTTTCTTTGTAGAGTTGGTTGGAGGTGGATGATGGGTTTCGGCTTGTTGTAGGTGAAGTGAACGCAGCTGTGGTCAGTCCAGAGGAGATCTGTAGTGTGGCTGAAGGAGACATGGTTGCTGGAGGTGAAGATGGGGTCGAGAGTGTGACCTGCGATGTGGGTGGGGGAAGTGACCAGTTGTTTAAGTCCGAGGTTGGCGAGGTTGTCTAAGAGGGTGGCGGTGTTGCGGTCGTTGATCTTTTCAAGGTGGAAGTTGAGGTCTCCCAGAAGAATGTAGTCTTTGGAGGGGAGCGCGTGAGGAGTGATGAAGTCCGTGATGTCTTCACTGAATTTTGCGCGGGGTCCTGGTGGTCTGTAGAGGAGGGTGCCTCTGAGTGTGGTCTTGGGGTCGATGTGGATCTGGAAGTGAAGGTGTTCGGAGTTGACGAGGTTGGCATCAGAGCTGGTTGAGATGCGGATTGTTTTCTTATGGACGATAGCGATTCCACCTCCTGTATGGTCGGTGCGGTCCTTGCGTGTGATCTTATAGTCATCAGGGATAGCGATGGCGATGTCAGGGGCGGAGGAAGCGTTCATCCAAGTTTCCGTTAGGAAGGCGACGTCAGGAGAGATGGTGTCTAGTAGGTTCCAAAGGTCAATGGCGTGCCTGTGGACCGAGCGGGTGTTGAGAAGGATGCATTCTAGGTGGTTGGGGTCGGGAGTCTGTGGTGTGGTCGTAGCGGAGATGTTGTCGGTGCCGATGAATTTGCAGGAGTAGCAGGAGAAAGGTCCATGGGTGCGTCCAGGAGCGGCTTGGACGCAGTTGGGGGCGCGACCGGGGTTAAGGGCTAGGAGGGCGGCGGCTTCGTAGGTAATGCGGGGGGGCTGGGCAGCGCGAGGGCCAGGGGGTCTGGCGCTGGGCGCGGTCCAGGCGCGGACGGGCATAGACGGGCTTACCTTTGGCGCACCTTCGGCGCGGGTTGGGCGCGGAAACTGCGCGTAGACGCTGCGCGCGGGAACTACTGTCATATATGGATAGTGGAGGGGGAGGGGCGAGGGCGTCTCAGCTGGGAGGCGGGGCGGGCTAGGTAGGAGCACAACAACAACAAAATGGAGGGAGCTTGGGGGGAATACACTTTACAGGTCGGAAAGTCGCGCTGGCAATCAGAGCAGTGCAACAATCAAAGCGGAGCACAAAGCGCACATCAGGCAATTGAAATGACACAGTTGTAAGCAAGAAGCGCTAATCAACGATACCACAGCCAAAGCGCACAGCAGGCAATTGAAATGACACAGTTTTAAGCAGGAAGCGCTAATCAACGATACCACAGTCAAAGGGAGCGACCACTCAGCTGGCAAGCGTCGAGTGAGTCACAGCGCTTCCAGGTAACGGAGCGCTGAAGTAGTCTGTGGGAGGGCGTCTCAGCTGGGAGGCGGGGCGGGCTAGGTAGGAGCACAACAACAACAAAATGGAGGGCGCTTGGGGGGAATACACTTTACAGGTCGGAAAGTCGCGCTGGCAATCAGAGCAGTGCAACAATCAAAGCGGAGCACAAAGCGCACATCAGGCAATTGAAATGACACAGTTGTAAGCAAGAAGCGCTAATCAACGATACCACAGCCAAAGCGCACAGCAGGCAATTGAAATGACACAGTTTTAAGCAGGAAGCGCTAATCAACGATACCACAGCCAAAGCGCACAGCAGGCAATTGAAATGACACAGTTTTAAGCAGGAAGCGCTAATCAACGATACCACAGTCAAAGGGAGCGACCACTCCACATCTACGATACCAAGTACAAAAACAGAGCACACCCTCTTAATGGTATGAACAGCCTCCGATTGACCCAGATTGTCCACGACTTTACACACACCACAGGACACAGGCTGGGCCCAATGTTCACCTCGAGCAACTGCATCAAATACTGCCATGTCCACAGAACTCACACCCAAGATAACTAACACCCCCCACTGGAGATGGAACAAAATCCGAGAGACTAGGTGGGTAAATGCGCTTAACACCTCCAACCCTGCTACCACCACCAACATCGAACAGGGAGTGAAAAACTTTAACAGCTGGACCACCAAATGAGCAGACAGTGTCATTCCCTTCAAGAGCAACATCCAGAGAAAATCCTTCTAATAGGCCAGCTTGTAGACCCAAGCACTCAGAACTCTAAAAGAAGACAGCAAACAGTTGGACAGGAGATGGCGCACCAGCAAGGACACCTCTGACAGGGCAGCCTTCAAGACCTTCCTAAACCTCTTCCAGCGCTTGCAGAGGGCAACAAAGAAGACAGCCCTTGCTGCACGCATCCCATTCAGCACCAACAGCACCCAGGAACCTTTCAACATCGTTAAGTAATTCTCCTACCCGTCTGCCAGTGAAAACAACATCACACTTTCACAGGAGCTGTGTGACGAATATCGTCCATTTCTTCCAAGAGAAGATCACAACTATATACAGAAACTTTGAACCCCAACCCACACCTATGGACTTCCTTGACAGATACACCACCATTGCAACCGACACAAACCACACACTGACTACTAGTAAAATCCTTCCCACCCAGGACTGGATGAAGAGCAACAGCCTGCAGCTGAAGACAGACAAGATGGAAGTACTGATCTTTGGCAACAGTAGCAACACATGGATCGAAACAAACTGTGTTTACTCATCTGTCCTGCCCTCTCTCTTCTTGACTTTAACACTATTTTCCACCTAGCTCCTTAACCAGCTCTGGGGTGGTAAGGCCTCCAGATCTGCAGTAAGCTTACGTTGATTGCTGAAACATCAAAAGATTGGAAGGGTGGGACAGAGTGAAGCCACAGGAACATCACAGGGCTGACTGAAGGGATTTTACACTAGGATCCAGAGGGTCTTGGAGGCAGGCATGACCAGTTACTGATGGCTATGTTCAAGGTTTCTAGAGCCCTGGTTGCAATATGAGCTGCCACCAGAGACATGGTAGACAGAGTTGAAGCTGTCTGGGGCTTTTGTAGCCGATAGTCCATCCGCCCATAGTCTATAACATTTCAGAACCAGTGAAAACTGGGTGTAGCACCCCTCACCCTGTCATCAGGTCACCATCCAAGTATGTTGGCACACAAGAAACAATCTTGGCCTTTACACTGGGCATAGCACTTGCAACTGAAGGAGGAGTGGGCCGTTCCGGAAGGAGTGGAGCAACTGTGGCAGCTAATCAGGGAAGTTGCAGAAGCAACCGGGTGTGCTTGTGCTCCTACATGGTACCTGCGTCCCACTTTCACCCCCAAATTTTGTATAAAATCCCCTTTTTCTCCCAGGACCCTAGAGGCGAGTAGTCAGCTTTAGGGCTTGAAAGGGAGACTGGGAGTTTGGGGATTGCTCGGATGAGTGAGACGGGTGGTATGTCTATAAGTCAGTCCAGCTGCAGCTTGCGATGTTGGACAGTTCGTCATCTGTTCATCACTCAAAAGCCTGTTAATTACAATCAGCCATAAAGAGGATAATGGCATTAAGAACTTAACCAAGTTCATATGTTTGCATCTACAATTTTAAGTTTACCTCAGCCAACAACCTTATCTACTCTTTTATCTTTATCATAGCTCCTCCAGAGTTCACTCGCGAAGATCACAAGAGAAAAAATGGGTTCTGTATTATTTCAATAAGGATCGCACCTTGTCACCAGGAGTGAGCAATTGGCTGAAGCGCATATTGCCAGTGCTGGCCTTCCTCCATTTGGAAGCCAAGCTAAACATACAGCCTAAGGTAATCTAAATATACAAAAAACTATGGAATCAGTGGAGGATTTTCCTCCCATGAAGAACCCACCCATTGCAGAGATAACTAAGGGTATTTGCAAGGAGTAACCACCTCATTGACAAGGTTACAGACAGGGTTTTGAGCACAGTGGTATGGTTAAGACCTACTAAAAGACCTATGTTAGACCTGACAGTCTTAGGGTGGTCTTCACTCTAACCTTTTGCCTTCCTCCTCCACTTTTCTGTACTTGTTTGTTCTGGAATTAGGACTCTCTGCACTGTACCACTGCTAACTAGTGCTAAAGTGCTTGGGCTCTCTCCCCTAACATGGTAATATTGGCTCATGCCCAATTGGCATTTTTAATTTACTTATATGCCCCTAGTAAACTGCACTTCGTGTGTCCAGGGCCTGTAAATTTAATGGTACTATTGGGAGTGCAGAATAGCGTTTTCAACCCATTTAAGTAGCCCTCTAACCATGTCTCAGGCCTTCTATTGCAGAGCTTGTGTGTGCAGTTTACACAGCCATTTCGACCTGTAAACATAAACCTTTTGTCACGCCCAAACCACCCGTTTATATGCATATAAGTAACCTCTAAGGTTAGTCCTGGACAACACAGAGGGCAGGGTGTAATGTGTTTAAAAGGTAGGACATGCTCTTTTTGATTTTATATGTCCCGGAAATGAAAAACTCACAAATTAATTTTTCACTACTGCAAGGCCTATCTCTCCCATAGGATAATACTGGGTTACCCTATTACATTTTAGAAGTGTAATTTTCAATTGAGAAGAGATAAAACCTTCAAGTCTGGTGTCTCTAGAATCACAATTTTAAATAGCGATGCCAGATTTTAAATTGCAGTTCCGATAATGCCACTTTTAGAGAATTGCCATTTTCTTTCTTTAGCCATTTGTTGCCTGTTGGACCTGGCCCATTTTGCAGTGTTATCCCCAAACCTTTTGCCTTCTTCCACATATTTATGTTTTTACCTGGATATGTTGGGTTTAGGACTCTGGGAAATTTACCACTGCTGACCAGTGCTAAAGTGCAAGTGCTCCCTATCTAAATTGTATTGGTGATTGGCTTCTCCCCGATTATCATATTTGACTTACTAGTAAGTTCCTAGCAATGTGCACCAGGTGAGCCAGGGCCTGTAAATCAAAGGCCACTAGTGGGCCTGCAGCACTAATTGTGCCACCTTCGTGAGTAGCCCTGGACAAATATCTCAAGCCTGCCACTGCAGTGTCTGTGAGTGCAATTTCAAACAGCCACTTCGACCTTGTAAGTGGACCCACTTGCCAGGCCCAAACCTCCCATTTTAGTACATGTAAGTCCCCCTTAAGGTAGGCTTAAGGCAACCCCATGGGTAGGGTGCAGTGTATTTAAAAGGTAGGACATGAACTGGTGTGGTTTAAATGTCTCAATAGTACAATTCTGCTAATTTCGTTTTTTCACAATTGAAGGACTATCCCTACCATAAGGTAACATGGGGATTGCCTTGAAATATCTTTAAAGTGTTTTCTCTCATTGGGAGAAGATAGAGATTTGGGGGTCATTGAACTCACAATTTAAAAGTACATATTCTAGTGAAGTAGGATTTTGCATTGCGTGTTCGAAAATGCCACTTTTAAAAAGTGGGCATTTCTTGCTTACCCATTCTGTGCCTGTGCCTGTCTGTAGAATACATGTCTGGGTTGCCTGACAGTTGACAAAGAAAGCTGAGGTGTGCCCTGCATAGCCTAATGGCCCATTACCAGGTTGATGGGTCTTACCAAGCTAGAGTGGTGCCAGGAGTTGTTACTGGCACCTGAATAGACTGTGGCTGTCCTCCCACAAAGCTGTCTCCAACCCCTTATATTGTGTCTGGAGCCAGGTCAGGAAAAAGCAGGGTCTTGCCCACTAGAAAAACTTTCCTTTGAAGTTTGCCTACTACAAAGGCAGAAAGGGGTATAAGTATTAGACCTCTGACATCATAATACTTCCAGACTGAGGATTCTGACAGGAAAAAGAGCTGGATGCTTTAGGAGGGACTGCCTTTCTGCCTGTTGCTTTGTTGTGCTGGCCTCCTGCTTGCTGCTTCTGTCCTGGGAGTGAACAGACTGGACATTGCTTTCTACATCCTGCTTCCAAGGTTCACCAAGGGCTTGTGCATGCTTGCCTCCAGTTAGGAAGCCTCAGGACCTTCAAAGACTTCACCTGTCACTGCCTGGGCTCTTCTGCTGAGAGTTCTGACTTGCCAAGTGGTGCCAAACCCAGATCCTGGACCAGTGGAAGTGTAACCGGATGACCTTAAAGAGGAAATCCACTCATTGTCTCCCAGCACCTGTTTTCTCAATGCATTGCTGCAAAAGATCAAAAGATCGCTGCTGCCTGCACCAAAGCATGGTTCACCTGGAAGCATCAACCACACCTTTAACCGCAGGCCCCAGCTTGCCATTGCAGTGTGTCAGAAAAATAGCTGCAATGTGAGTATCAGACACCGTTTCACGACATTTGTGGCACCTGCTCTGACTTCCAGGTGATATAGAAAACAGTTGGTCCTAGACTCATTTACCATGCAATTGAGTTGCAGTAACGTTCATGATTTGAAATACAATTTTGACATGCATATGATTAGCATAAAGCCACAAATATATACAAAGCTCTCAAAATGTTCCCATCTTCAATTAAAAATGTCACCCATTACTTCTCTGAAAAGCTAACTGTTTTTATTTCAATGACACTTTTTGATAAACAAATTACTATATTCTATAGCAAGGTGAGAGGTTGCACCAAAGGGGAGTGAAACGAAATGTGCTCATGCGTGAGACAGATAAGGTGAAAAGGAGGGATATCAGAGTAAAGATTGGTTCAAAATATAATGATTACATTTATTATAAACAATGAAAAACTGGTTATAGGTAATATCAAGACCAGTTAATCAGAGCCTGCCCCTCATGGGTCATTCATGTTGTCGTTCATGATTTTTCAAAAAGAAGGAACAGAGAGATATCATCTGCAGGGTGGGCAGGGTGAGGGTGTAGTTGGGTACAGGCTCACTTGGGAAAGAATGTCGTCATTTTGACCCTGGTGCATGGAGGGTAAGTTATATCCTCAGCTCACGGGTCTTCCTCAGGACAAAGGGAGGGGAGACAACCTATACGTGGGTGTCTGTAGGGTGGCCTGATCACAGCTTCTGGTGGTAAGTAGTCCACACAGTTGTTGCAGTGTAATACAGGGTATCCTTTAACCTTGATTTCTAAAGTCTGCCATAATGAAGGAGATTTACTCCATTGCGGAGGAACCAATCGTCCAACATGGCCTTGATCTTAAAATTTGCAGAACAGCCCAGGGGAATCCATGCCTCACTCGAAAGGCCAAAGCTGGGGTAGCACCAGCTTTGCGGCTGTGGAATCGACACAGCACCTGTTTAGTGGCTGTGAAATAGACATAGTGTCTACAACGCCAATGTCGCATCAATACAGCACGTCTGGATTTTGATGCATCTCCCTCAACGCTGACTCTTCATGGGCACTGCACCACAGCAATGAACCAAGGCTGTGAATCCAAAAACTGATGCATCACCTCGCCTAGCTGTAAGGAACCAATGCATCACCTCCCTAGCTAGTAAGGAATCAATGCATCACCTCCCCTGTGTGGTAAGGAACCGACGCATCACTTTGCTTTTCTGGTGCCTCACCTCCCCTGCCCCTGGCACTGTGTTTAAGATTTGTTGCGTCCAAGGTACTTTGTGCTAAAATGAATGCATCCATTGATTTTTATGGACTAAACTTGCTTGATCTTTTAGAAGTGATAACTTGACTTGTGTATGTTGGATTTCTGTAGTTTTGGGATTGTTTTATTCAGATAAATATTGCCCGTTTTTCCCAACCGGTGTGGGATTCTTTTTTGTTGTGATATACTGTTTTACTGTGTGTGTGTTTGTGTACAAGTATTTTACACTTTGCCTCTGAGATAAGCCTGACTGTCCATGCCCAGCTACCAAAGTGTTGGGCAGGGGTTATCTTATCTGTGTGTCTCCCTTACCCTGACTAGAGTGAGGGTCCCTACCTGGACAGGGTGCAGACCACTGCCAACTAGAGACCCATTCCTAACAGTGCCTGTAGCCTGACTCTAATCACATGACTGGGTGTAGTTTGCAGTTGGCTTTTGTGCAATCCTCCTAAACAGCCACAAACAATGGGAACTTAGGTGTGTCTCAATGAGGCATCTCTGACAGGATGGGAGGGAGAAGTGGGACGCAGCCTCACTTCCACCTGAATAGAGTGTGTCATGTCCACATAAAAAGGGATGAACATTCCCCTAGAGTGAATGTGGAGCCTGGGGAGGATGTACACTTCAATGGCTTATCTTTGAAGTCTCCCCCACTTCCAAGTTACCACTAGGTAAAAGTACTGGACCTCAGGCACCACCAAATCAGTGCACTTCTGAATCTGTGGATACTCTACCAGCTAGAAGGACTGCTGTGCAGCTGAAGGACTGCCACTATGTTGGCCTCCAGCTTTGCTGGGCCGACCTGCTGCCCTCTTGCCTGGTTGAGAAGGACTGGACCTATTACTTATCCCCAGAAACAAGACTCCAAGGGCTATTTTCTGGTCTCCTGATCTGCAACCTCAGGAATATAATAGACTTCTTACCCCTGCACCAGGACTCTTCCATCTGTGAGTCTAGCCAAATGATGCCACCCAAGCCCTGGACCCTCGAAGTGGGCTTAAGGTGCTTGCCTGCGGAACAGTACATCTTCTCTGCTGAGCGATGCATCCCCGAGAAGAACCAATGCATCTCCTTGGCTAAGTGGTGCACTTACAAGCAGAACTGATGCATAGTTGCTGCTGAGTGGATTTCACCCATTGCAAAAGACTTGCATCACCGCCACCTCCACATCTTGGGACAGACTCTACGCCCTGGGACCCGCCGCTGTGCTACACTTTTCCTGGCGCAAACTCCTCAAATCCCTCATTGATGGCAGCCTTGATGATGATGCTGAAACTCTGCATCATAACATCACTGCTCATCAGAACTGGCACATCACCTCAGCTGCGCCTTGCATCCTTGACACCAGACTTTGGTTCGCAAGTCCTGTCAACAGGATCCTCAATCTCAATGAATGAGGACCCCGCACCATAGCCTTGCTGCACCTCAGGACTGACACATCTCCTTGGCTGCGTGACCCATCTTCAACGCGGATACAGGTAACGCTCCGCAACAAGGATTTGAGGCGCTTTGTTCAGCGGGCCTTATTGGGTCCCGGTAGGCGGCCTGTGCTCCATCAAAGTGGGCCTAAATTTGTGACTTTGTTCCTGTCTAGCACAGCCAGTTATCCCCAATGGCACTTTCACTATAAACTTAAAAAATCAATATCTCCAGTTCTTACTGATTGGAATTTTGTCGTTTTAGAATTGTTTTATTTATTAGAATCAGAGCTATTTTTATAAGCTGGTGTGGAGTCAGTTTGTGTGGTGTTTTCACTGTTTCATTGTTTAAAGTGTTGCACAAAACCTTTACACACTGCCTCTGAATTCAGCCATTACTTCTATGTGCCAAGTTACCAGAGGGTGAAACAGGTTAATTTGGGGTTTACCTGCCCCTTACCCTGACTGGGATTGTGGTTGCTGCTTTACTAGGGCTTATACCTTAAGGCAAACAACAATCCAATTTCTAACAACCTTCTTAACCCCTTCCATGCTCATGACGAGCTCAGCTCGTCATGAGGCACAGTTGAGCTGTGCTGATGATGAGCTGAGCTCGTCATGAATATAGGAGAATAGCTATTTCCAGCACAGGGGAAATATAACCACAGCAGCGATGTGGTTAAAGATTCCACTGTGATCACCTACATGTACCCAAATGTAATTACTCTCTACAAAGCCATAGCGCCAAGCACTCCCTCACACAGAAATCATAAAGTTGCTAAAGCAATACTTAAGAATTTCAATTCATCCAAATTCAATAACTACTCTAAACCCCTTGCATGTGCCTAGCATCCGATTGTTCCAAACAAATCTCTTATTGAGAATGTCTCCTAAGACAATCTTGATGCTCCTAACACCAATCAAATTAAAGAGAATGTAAAGAAGTCTGTCTCTCAGGCTTTTATTCGTGAAGATAATCTAAGCACCTATTCAATACCCAATAAAGACCTACTAGAACCAAGCTTTCTGTAATTTTGAGAAACCACAGATGGAGAGGCCCCCACGCTCAATTGTAAGGATATTAAAATGGTTTCATAAGTTTATATTACCTCTCAGCTGCAGGAATGTAATGATGTATGCCCTTTGTAGGCACAATTTTGTTCTACATAACCACATAACTATAGCTCAAAATATGGATGGAAAGATTCGATTAATTGAGATCAATTTTCATAAATTTAACTCACCTATACTATGGCCACAAAAGAAAATGGTTATGGTACCATCCCCTCCACCTGCAGTCATTCATGTATGATTACAGAATAAATATAATTTCCATTAGTAATTGTCCCCTCTGGTTCTTGCAGTAAATCGATGAATAGAGCTACACAGACAAAGAAACCCATGCTTGTGGTAGTGATCCATTCAACATCGGCCAGAAATTCCACCCCCAACCAATGTAAAGTCAATCACAGCTCTCTACCATCCATAGATTGCCTATCATGACTGCATACTACATAATTTTGGAATCAGCAGAAGGAGCAGTCAAAACCTGCTTTACAAGTTTGCTTGCTTCCTCAATTCCCTATTGTCCTAACACATTGTTTAGGAAGTCAAATCAAATCAAATCAAAAGGGCTTTATTTGAATTTAAGAAGCAAAATCATGAAAGCATACATTATAAAGTGCCATAAACATTAAATATAGATTATACGATTATAACATTCACCAATATTAAAAACTTGTTACACAGTACTTATCATATATTCATATACATTTTAAAAACTTAGTGTTCCAGTAAATAAAAAAGAAATTTAAAAAGGAATTAATTGTCATAAATATTACATTGAATTCCGGAACCTGATTACAAGTTTTAAGAATCTGGATACTGCGTGTGTGACAGGATCATATTCTAACTGTTGCAAATTAATGAATGCTAATCTACAGGTGCGGATACCCCACGCCCTTGGAATAGGTTTCAAGAAAGCCCCCCTTGGTGCCTGATAAAATTTACAGAATAGTACACAATGGATATTTGATTGAAAAGAAATGTCATCACCTGGGCATATTAGATTTTCCTTTGAACAGTTGTTACAATCTGGGAAAGTGATCAAGCGGAAGAAGGTGCCAAACCTAAAACGGGTCAGTAGCATACGAGCGTAGCAGCTTGGCTCAGATAAAAAATACCGTTGGGGCCCTTCACAGATGATAATTTGCTGGTATCCGATAACTGTACTTTTAGCTTTTTCCAAGCCCCACCTCTTGTTAGCTAGATGGTCAAAATACATCTTTTTTAATGACCTTCGGGACACCACTTCCATACTTAATGGCCTCGTAAAATATTCTGGATGCCCAATCTTGGTCAGCATGTTCTTAACGTAGGAGAGCCATTTAATGTTACCTACTCCATTGAGTTTAAGGCAATCAGCAATTAAATTTCTGTTTAATGATGTCTCGGGGGTAACCCATACATTGTGCCACAGTAGTATGGGAGAGGTTTTTATGATGTCTAAAATGTATGGTAGGCCCACTTCGATATGTGCTATGTAAGTGGCTGTTGATTTGGGGGCCCCTAATAAATAGCGAATGTACTGATTTTTGCAATGTTGAATCAGTTGTGAGTTTTCAATCCCCCAGAGGCCTGAGCCTTATGTAGCTGTGGAGACGCATTTTGCTTTATAAATGTGGATCAGCTTTCTCTCAGGTCTACCCCCTAGTTTAGCCGCAAAGTTAATCAAAGCACCTATGGCCCGAGAAAATGCTAATTGTCTAGCAGTCAATGCTGCATGCCAACTACCCTTCCTGTCTAAGTTTATTCCTAGGTAAGACAATCTCTCTGTGTCTCGATCGTCTTATCATCAAGAAAAATTGGACAGGGTGCCCTCTTTGTCCCGGGGCCGCACGACATGGTGTATGTTTTTGTGATGTTAACTTTTAGCCCTCTGTCTCTCATGAAGATAGTGAATTTCACAACAGCCCTTTGTAGGCCGACCCTAGTCCGAGACATCATAGCAGCATCATCAGCGTATAAAAATATTGGCACTGGTGTTCCCATTATGGTTGGATGGTTGTGCTGTGACTCCCTGAGGTATTGACCGCTGGAATTGATATATAGGGTGAAGAGAAGGGGTGCTAAAATGCACCCCTGTCTCACTCTCCTCCTGATGGGAAACTTGTCTGAGCACTCACCCATTCTACCAAAATGTACCCTGGCGCCTGCACCCCTGTATAGTTCTTTAATAAATAGGAGGATTTGACGATCTATGCCCATGTCACTTAGTGTTGACCATAATTTCTCATGATCAACACAATCAAAAGCGGAGCTTAGGTCCACGAAGGTAACAAAAAGGTTTCCCTTCTTGGCCTGGTGTATTTAGATATAACTAAGGCCAGGTTTAATCCCTGTTCTATTGTACCTTTGCCCGCTCTGAAGCCATACTGTAAGTTTGAAATAACATCATTATCCTCTGCCCATGTTTGAATCCTATTTAAAATTATCCGTCCAGCTACCTTCATTAATGCATCAAGTAACGAAATTGGCCGGTAACAAGTGGGGTCATTTCTGTCCCCTTTTTGAAAAATTGGGACAACTATTGCTTCGGGCCAAGACGGTATAAACCCCTGATGATTTGCATTATTTAGGACATTTGTTAACATAGGAGCTCAAAGATCAATCTCAGGGACTCCATCCGGGCCCGGTGCTTTGCCTGAAGGGCTTTCCTTAATTGCCTTGGTGACCTCCTCACAGTTAAAAGTGATGCCTAGGGGGAATACACTGGATGGATTGTTATCGTTATGGCTACCCATCTTCTCAATCATAAGATTCATAGGGTCAGAGGGATTAACTTTATCATAAAGGTGTTTAAAATGATTCACCCATGTTTCCCCATTACTTGCGAGTTCTATGACATCTGCCTCTTTATTCTGTAGGTACGGGGCATTTAACGCTTTCCAGAAAGCGGTATTATCCTTGTGTTGAGAGGCTTCATATAAGGCCGACCAGGCCTCTGTCTTCAATAATATTTTCCGGGTCTTAATAGCCGTTTGGTAAAGCTTTTTAGCTTGCCGAATTTCCACGGGGAATATTGGTGATGAGTGCAGTGCCCTTTGCAGAGCTGTAAGTGCTTTTGTGCAGCGATTATCAAACCAGCTATGAGCTTTGTTTGAGCCTTGTCGATATTCCCTGGTCAATAACTTTTTCATCTCTGCTTGAATCTTTAAAAACGAGTCCATAACTTTTAATGGCTCCTCGTTTTGTGACAGACAAATGTTCATGTCTTCATGGGATGTTAGTACTAAATTTTGCAGAAATCCCACGGGCTCCACCTTGTCCCATTTAATTGAATATCCATTTCTGGTTGCCAGGTTAATCATAGGTTTATATAAGAATTTATCCTCTGAGATCTGTTCACGCCCTTTAATTTTTACACTAAAAGAGATAGGATAGTGGTCGCTAAACGCAACCTCAAGTGTTTCCCATGATGATACTAGCCCTGCATGCATTGTAGATAAAAGTGTGAAATCAATTGTTGAATTGCACCCCCTCCCATTGAAGGTCGGTTGAAACGGTATAGTACAGGCTACATAATTCATTGACATAAGACAAGTTAAAATGGAAGATCATGTTATTCAGCATATTACCAAGTTTGGAGTGAATGAAGTGAGTGGGGTTGTCCTCCCTATGTTCGCCTTGGCCGCAAATGCCAGTCGAGCCATTGGGGTAAACAGTGCAATTAAAATCGCCCACCCAAATCTAAAGCCATCTCTCCTACTAACTGGTCCTTAAGAGTAGTTAAGCTGCTCATAAGTTTGTTGATTATATTTTCCATGGTGTTTTTGGCACATTATTATACAAGTTTACTAGGGTCATGTTCTTTACATGGCCCCAGCTAATTGTTAAAATGTGATAAAACTCAGTGGTCATGAACTTAAGTACTTTAATTTCCCCTGTGGTAGAGACGTATGTACACAGGCCCCCTTTATTTCTCCCCTGTGGGCTTGCTATTGCGGGTGTATGAAGGGTCTGAAACCCAACTATGTGCAATTCATCTATAGTCCATGTTTCCTGGAGGCAGAGTCTGTTATGCTTAGTAGTAGATATGTCTAACCATGGTTGATGGGACACTTTGTTTGTCAGTCCTGCAACGTTCCAGGATAAGATGTTATAAGTGGGTTTTATCCCGTTAAAGGGATTAGTGTCTATGATATCTCTCACTGTCGTGCCCCTAAGTGGAGGAGGGCCTGTTTTTATCTGATGTTCAGCTTGAGCCTGGGGGTTCGTAGATATGTTGTCTAATTTGTTCTCACCCGGGTGATGTGTGACCACTACAACTCTCTTTTCATCGTCCTTGTTTTTGGTTCCAACCCGGCCTATGTGTACACTCCTCTGTGGGCTATTTAAATCCGCTAGTGACGAAGATACTGTTGCTTGTGATTACCACTCCAATTTATTCCTCGTCTGTCAATTTAAATTGTCCAGACCTGTTAGTGCCTCAAAGCGATTGTTTAGGAAGTCAAGTCAAGTCAAACAAGCTTTATTCGGATCATACAAAATGTCCACAAAAGCATACTATACAAAAAATCTAAAATCCATTTATAGTTAATAAAAAAACAAGCGCATCAAAGTTAAAAACATCAGTGAACTTCAATTCATCACTTCATTTGAATGGGCACAAAACTAGACAGTTGAGCTTACGTTACTTAATAATTCAGTCTTTCTAGATGAACAAGTTCAGTCCTTTGTTTCTTTGCCATCATTATATAACAGATAACTGCGTTACATACTGAAATATTATCCAGATGCCGAAGGTAATTAAAAGCAATTTCATAGGAAAACAGGCTATTAGTTTTAAAAAGTCGACAGAGATACGTTTTTCTACATTCTGTATAAAACCTACAAAACAATAAAAAGTGAAGGGTGCTTTGTTTGGACCTGCCATCACACGGACAATTCGGCATGGTGGCGCACCACTTACCCCTTTAAGGAAATGCAAATAAAAAGTGTAGTGTGCACAATCTTAATCTGGTTAGGTAAAATCTATGTTGTACATTGGTAATAAAACTAAGATATGGTTGTAAACCCGTGCCCACAGGACCTTCAAGGTAAGAGATAACTGATTTCTTAGAATCAGAGGCCTCTTCTCTGCGGACGGCCCTTACGTTTAGAAAACTCTTTTTTAATTCCGCCTTACTAATATATTGCACATCTCCCGAGGTAAAATCATTTACGTTTAAATTGCAATCCTCTAGATGACTATCAATATAATTTAGCCAGGGAATTTTTTTACAACCATCTTGGGACATGCAATCTAAATTATATCTCTCCTAAAATGAGTTTCATCCCTAACCCAGATACGATGCCACAATTTTAATGCAGCCACACAAATTAGATTGTTTATATAAGGAGTTCCTGTTTCCCAGTGCAAAATAATCGATGATGTGGCACCAGGGACAGCTAGCAAGCGTCTTAGGAAGTTATTTTCAAGGATCTGTAGTGGAGAAGTCTCAATCTGACCCCATAGAGCCCCCCCATAACAACACCCTGTAATACACTTTGCTCCGTGCAATTAAAGAATCTTCCGGATAGGTTTATTCCCAATCTTTTGGGAGAATCTAAAAATAGCATCAACGATTTTCACAATTTTTAACTTACTCAGGGTAATATGCTTATTCCAATTCCCCTTACTATTAAAAAGAATCCCTAGGTAAGAAAATGTAAAAGTTATCTCTATCCGCGTCCTGTTGATAAAATGTTGTTTGGTTTTGATATTCCATATACCACAGGACATAACTAATGTCTTACTCAAGTTGATTTTCAAGTGTTTCTCCATCATAAAACTATTCAAATTGTCCATCAGGGTCTGTAAGCCGTTTGCTGTCCTTGAGATCAGTGCAGCGTCATCGGCATGCAATAATAGGGGTGTTGCCCGTTTACCAACCATTGGAACATGTACCCCACTGTTCTGTAATAAGGTATCAACACCATTTATGTAAAGTGAAAACAGTAGGGGGGCAAGGGTACAGCCCTGTCTTACACCACAGGTGATTTTAAAGTGCTTTGTGCATTCCCCATGTACTCCATATCGTATCCTTGCGGATAACTGGGAATAGATCTGTGATAGGAAACTAACAATGCCTTCCGGGGCGCCCATACCTCTTAGTGTCTCCCATAAATTTGAGTGGTTCACCAAATCAAAAGCACTTGATAAATCCACAAAGCAAAGATGTAATAAGCCCTTCCTTGCAAGGGTGTATTTCCCTATTATTAGGTCAAAATTCAGACACTGCTCAATTGTGCCAACCCCCCATCTCAAGTCACACTGAGCCTTTGATAGAATGTTGTTATCATTTGACCACTGCTCTAATCTTGCCAACAATATTCGTCCCATGACTTTAGATGTTGAGTCGAGCAAGGATATTGGGCGATAGCAACTAGCACTGCTTCTATCCCCCTTTTTAAAGATAGGGACTATCAAGCTCTCTGCCCATGTGACCGGTATCACCCCATTTGTTGTTGCATTGAAGAACCTAAACAAAACAGGTACCCAAAGGTCCATATCGTGTATAAATACGTCAAGAGGGACGCCGTCGGGGCTTGCAGCCTTACCACTTGAACTATTCTTAAGGGATATTCTGATTTCGTCTTTGGTAATACACCCTATATTTGTTTTATTTTTGCATATGACAATATTATCCTGGATATCTAAATTACCTTGTTTAGATTCATTAAAAATTGATTCAAACTGGGTTACCCAGTCCTCAGGGGACACTACTGTGTCAATCTTCACTGAATTTGCCTCTTAAGGAAAGGTTGATCCAGAGTTTTCCAGAAGAGAACCGAATCCTTGAGCTCAGCGGCTTTATTTAAACACTCCCACGTCAATTTTTCTCTGCTTTAGGGCTTAGTTGTATGCTTTTTCGTAGCGTACTAATCACCTCCCTATTACGTGGGATCAGTTTAAGTGCCGCTTTTAATTCTCTATTTAATCTAGAACAAAGGTTGTCAAACCATCTCGGTGAATTCAATATGGTTTTCTTACTTTTCTGTCGTAAGTTATCTGAAATTACAGTAGAGATAGAATGAAAGGCCTTGACAATTTGTCGAAAGGTCCAAACAGATACCAATATGATCTCTTACTTTTAGTAGGATTCTATTTGTGAAAACTTCTGGGTCCACACCTGCCGATTTAATTGAAATCCCATTTTCCCCCTGAGTATTTAAATCCACATTATGAATCGCTGCTTGAGGAAGTCTCCTGGGGGAATTTTTAAAGTTATTACTACGGAGTGATGGTCACTCAAAAGGCTTGGGGAAACAAGACATTCTGATATTAAGGTCCTTAAATGTATTGATGTAATATAGTGATCGATACATGAGGATGACCTTGCTCCATAGAAGGTAACAATATTATCCCTATCTTCCCTTCTGCATCCTTCTATGATTTTCTCCGTAATTTCCAGGTTATGTTTAGACATAAAGAGGTTAATATTGTCCCCATAATTATTATGCGGAAATTGTACAGAGACATTACCTAGCTCTTCTTCATGACCGCGTTGAATTCCCGCTATAAGATCACATGGTTCTAGATTAAAATCCCCTGCCCAAATTAGGGAGCACTCCCAGGCTAGATTCTTCATGAAGTCCCTCAGCTCGTTATCCAAGGATACAATGACCTCATGTCGTGAAACATTAAAAACGTTATTGTAAAAATTAATAACTAATATATCCTGTGTTCCTTCTATTGAAAACATATTTTTTTAAGATCAGCCTAGAAGACAATGAAATAAGTCCAGCTAAACCACCACTTACCCTACCTGCCTTTGATGGAATAGCATTGGTTGCAATGGTCTTAAAGCCGTTTACAAAATAAGGATCCGTAAGCCATGTCTCCTGTATTAGGATCACCTCACACTGCTCAAAACGTTTATACCAGTTTACGTCCTGTAATTTTTTCCTCGCCCCCACCACATTCCATGTCATTATTTGTAAGCGTTCGGACTGGAGATCTTTCAAACATGTTAACTCAACCTCTGATCTGGGCCTGCACGTAAAGGACGCTATGCTTACTTTGCTCAATCTCCTTCCCACAACCTCTGGAGTGTCTAAATGCATAGGCGGGGTGATCGCTAGGGACTGGGATAACTGAGTGACAAAAATCTACCGCTGTGTTGGGATTTGAGAATGTAGTCAATCACAAAAGTCTAACCCTGACAGTGCAGCGAATCTGTTGGCTAAATTTAATGGACTTAATCTATGGCCAAAATCCTGTTGTCTTCTATTGTAAATTTGTGCCCGCAGCATCTGCCAATCATTCTGGTTAAAACATGGTCTATAAAATAACCCCAGTGGCAAGAGACCAATACTACCAGAACTAAAATCTAAATTGAGGATCCCCAAACAATTCAAAAGAGATCCCACAACTCGCTTGTTCCTGAAGTTTACAACTATGCAATCCCCTCTTCCTTCTTTCCTTGAGGGCCGAATCCAAGTGCATCGTCTGGCCATTATAATATCGTTACAGACATCCACAGCCCCTGCTTTCTTTAGTTGGTTAGAAAGCCAATGCATAGATTTTGCCATCAATTGGTCCGTGTTTTCTGTCTGGCCCTCGCGGAGGACTGGAACGTTTGATAAAACCACTACCAGCGGGGTGGCTGCTGTGGGGAGATGTAAGACCTGGGGACCCTCTAGCGCATTCCGATAAACTGGACCCCTCGACCTTTGATGTAATTCCTGTTGCTGCTCCCTCAGCATCGGCCCAGGTGAGACCGCGCCCCTAAGCCCCATTGGACCACTTGGACCACTTGCCCTTCTTCCCTGCCCACTTAAGGTAGCCTGAATATAAATGCTAGAATTAATCCCTGACCTGCGAACATCTTCTGCATCATTTGCTCTATTAATGCTATCTACATTCTTCCTTGACGCACTTGGTGTTACAGGAATTAGCCTTGGTACACTAGGGTTAAGGGCGGGGAAATTTCCAGATGCCATATTATTTATTTCATTAACCATTAACCTTGTCCTCATCTCGAATGAACCCTTCGAGCCCTCACAATTCTGCATAACCTTTGATTCAAAGGCGATTAGTTTATTTTCTATTTTGGACAGCCTAAGCAAAATTGGGGACAAAGACAGTGTGATTAAGTTTTCCAGTCTACACCACATAGCGTCAAAAGTCTTTAGATGTTTAGGAAGTCATACGCCAAACATCACCGCCATTGACCCCGATAAAGTTCCAAATAAAGAATCTACTATAAGTTGGCCATCTCCAAGTGATATTCCTAAAGGAGTATTAGCAGACAAACATGACATAAGCCGAAATTCTGAAGTACAACCTTGCCTGAATTTTATTGATTTGAAGGATGTACTAGTACGTTCAATTGCCAAGCATAGCATAAGAAACTAAATAAAAACAATAATAGAGCATCAGGCATCACCATCAAGTCGCAGTCAGTGCCTAACACGGCCCCCAAGCCTAAACTCTATCCCTTGTGTACCTCAAAAACTGCACATAGTCCTCAAACATTAACTCAAAAGTCAGACAGTTCCCACAAAAGCACTGGACCCTTTCATGTGCCCCTCTGGGTGTTGACTGAAGGTTCGTCGGCACAGGGGTCTTTGGGAGCCAGTGCTCGAAACCTTCCCTTCCCCTTCCATTAGATCAGTTAGAAGAATTGAAAACTGAAGGAAAATCCTATCCCCCTTTCCATTTTATTTACTTCCTCACAGCATGAGAAGTATACTGTGGACACATGACCTGCAGACCCTTTCCCTTTTACCTGAGTGCGAGTACCAAAAACACAACAAATTCCTATGCAAAGAAGTCCTTTGTTTGTTTGTTTGTTTGTTTGTTTCTTATACTTTATTTCAGTCAACTACTATGAAAGCAGCATAAAATAAAAGTCACATTGGGTTAATAAAAGATTAAAGATTAAATATACTCAAAGCTGAAGTTTCCCAAAGGGACATTGCCATAGTCGAAAATATTTGTTTTTTTAGGTTTAAATAAAATCTGATCACAAGTTCTTGCACTTTAACATATACATTTGGAGGTGATGCCGTGTAAAATCCATATTTTTTTAAAAGTAAGTCTATTCTTGGGCAATTAAGTTTAGTGGTTCATTGAACGGTGGTGTGCAGCTGTAGTTAAGGTGTCATGATTACAGTCAACATATATGCTCAATGGTTGGATTCAAGCATTTGTATATGTGTCCTTTTTGCAACTAGGCCAGCCTGATTCTAAAAATTTAGCTGTTAAGAAAAGCACACAAGACCCCGTATCTGACTTGTAAATGTGAAATTCTTGTTTCAAGAAGTCTGCACAAGAGGACAATCCAGCGTCTTCACGGTTTGGCGTATGCAGGGCAAAAAAGGAGTAAGTGGTCGTCTGTCTCTGGTGCTGTGCCACATACCGAGCAGACAGCAGCCCCCTTGGGTTGGATCTCCATTTTCTGGTAAAGGATGCCCAGTCTGAATTTGATATACAAAGATCCAGTGAATGGTGGGTCAATTTCATCCAAGAAGCTACGAAGAACCAGCACAACTGCCTTTGCGGTGGTTTCCAATACTTTCCTCTATTCATTTGTCCAGAAGGCCTCTTTGATCCCCTTTACAGACGAGACAGAGATGCCCTGCACGTTGCCAACGGTCTGAGCCCCCCAGAGCAGTTAGTGATTCCCTGATGTAGTTGAGCCACAGCAAAGTGTTGGGACACCTTGGGGTTAGAAGGACACCCTTCAATCCATTTCTAAAAACATTCCAGCTCTGGAACCAACCATAATCCCAGCCAGTATAAGAATGGTTTCAGTCTGACTATGGCATCGATAGGGCAAACATTTAGATCCACTCTGTAAAAAACCCAGGGTGTGCCTTGTGGGAGTCTAAGTGCTGTTCTCAAAAACGTATTTTCAGCAATACCCAAAGGGTCAACATTGCTATAGCCTCATAGTTCAGAGCCGTAGGTAGACACAGCCACTGCTAGGGCTCTCCTGATTTCTAACAGTGGTGACATAGGATGGAAAGATGTGTTCCTAGCAAAATTCAACGTGGCTGCTGCAGTAATCTACTCTTAACAGCCTGGCTGATCTAAGAGCTGGTGTTGGAAAGGCGTATTACCAAATAATCAAAGTCTGAGACCCTCTCTGGATTGAACTCTGCACATACTGACCTGGGGTACCAGGGGAGAGCCAGGGAGCAGCACTCTTCTCCCGTGGTGACCGCCGCTGCCGTCAGCAGCCTCCCAGCCGCCTCACAGTGCCACACCGCTCATCTTGCCAGACAGCGCTACCAGGATCGGGGACTACATCCTCCTGCGGCCCCATTGCGACCAGAAGTCACGCACGCCAAGTCGCGCCCCCGGAGGTGCTCTTAGTGCAGCGAGAGCCCCCGCGTTGCGGGACGCGCGCGGGGGGCGCCGGGGCCCGAGGAGGACGGGACGGGCCTACCACTTTTAGCTCATCATCATGTAGAGGAAAAGAAAGACATTTGCTTCCTTTGGGTTTCCGCATATTGACTTTGGCCTCCCCCAAGTACATTCTCACTTCCGAAGCATTAAATTCGCCGATAACCATTCTGATACACCCAAACTACACGTTGACTCACAAGGGGATTAATATAGACAGTTTAACCTTGCCCATTGCTAGAGAATTTGATAAAGGCATATCTCCGCAGCCCATACAAACAGTAGACACAGAGTACGCTTTTGCATGGTTAGATGACTTAAACACCCTGTGTAAAACCAAACACGTCTTAGTGGAATCGCCGCTCTCTGATGAAAGATCTTGTGTATTACTTCATACTGATAGCCCCCTGCAACCTTTATCCAAAAAAGCTTACTTAGAAAACACACAAAGTATAGTAACCCCCCAATTCCCATCTGTTAAAAGGAAACATAGTGGGGCTAATTACACTGGGAATCAATCAAAATCCCAAAAATTGTGCTCTAGCCCTACTGCTCCGGTCAGGAATTCTTCCACGACTCCCGAGGTTCCCTAGATACTAGTCGTTCCACCTTCTCCTACACAGCTGGACTTACTATCCCTTATTGAACAATTGGTCAGCTCTATTATATCACCACTAATAGAAAAAATAAACATACTAGGGGACAGGCTGTCTGGAATGGAGGAAAACATCAACTCTAATCTGCTAGCCAATAAATGCAACAAATGCAATAAATGCTTTAAAACATCTAATCGTTCCCACCCAGCTACTACTCCTAATGACCCTAAGCCAATCACGTAAGATATAAAGGTTCCAAATCAATCAATAGTCCCTAACGCACCAGTCTCAACAGCCACATTAGCCCATAAAACTTTTTTAAAACCTCTTTTGCTGCAGATTACTGCTCCTAGAGCACAGTATAAAAAAGCTACCCCTATTCAACTTCCTCCGGAGGCAGCTCCTTTTGTTTGTGTCCTCGCGGGAGTTCCATTACTTACACCTGGGAAAACCGAGAGACAACATGATTTGCTGAATAAGGTAAAATTTTGGTTGACAAAAAACAGACCCCTGCCACCTAACCTCGAGGGAACAATACTGAGTGTCAGAAGGGTGGGTTGGCTGGGTTCCCTCCCAAAGGACATCGCTGGTGACCTAGTACTAGTTAGATTTAGGCAGAGAGACATTGTCCCATACCTGCGAACCTGTGCACCGCAGGCGGGTAACGGCACAATCTCCGTCTGGGATCTGCATGATTTCTACCCTAGAATGCCGTGCAACCCCACATCCAGCCTAAAGGAAGGCTGCAACATGATAATGGACAGAGGACTCCATGTATCGAGCGGCCGTAGCTTTCCTACCTATACTAGACAGGAATCATTGTTTTATAGCCCCAAGTATTGGAGCACCAAGTATTGGAACCCCTACTAATTACTGTTGATTAAGCTTAACCTGTGAATATTACGCAAAAACTCTTTAACCTCATATATTATGAGTTATTATATGTATGTTTTTTATATTTGTAACTGATTTTTAATTGTACGCTTTTATGATTTTAAACTAAAATCGAATAAAGCTATACTGACTGACTGACTCCGCCTCGTCTGACTGTTCCTTAAAATTATCTGTGTGGGATGATAGCCATAACTTTGGTTTTATCATCATTTATCGCTAGCCCATTGGTGGTACAAAATACGTTGAATCTATCTAGCAATAGTTCCAGGACTTTGGGTGTTTTTGACACCAGAAGGGTGTCATAAGCGAATAATAGCGCCGGGATCTTAACACCACCCAAGACTGGGGAGTCAATTACACACCCCATTAGGAATTCAATGCACCTATTAATAAACAGTAGAAAAAATGTTGGTGCAAGGATGTATTCTTGCCTTGCACTCCTTTCCAGAGTATGAAACCGGTGACTTAGAGTAATTGGATCATTTGCAGAAGGGGCGGAAATACCTCAAAAATAGATGCTAAACTGTGGCCACTCTTTATACACAGTCATGAGGAGGAAAACAAATGAAAACATGAATTTCAGAACCTGAGTGTGAAATATGGAGAAGTGAGAATACCAAATTTGCCACTTTAGTGTCAGAGCCAGGGCTTGTTCTCCAACTTAACAGCTTACTCATGCCAAGTTCACAAACCACAAGAAGATACGAGGGAGGAGGATTTGTTGGACATTTACCCCATGCTGGCCAATGGTACTGGAGGTGCAGCTGGTGGTGCACCAGGATATGGAGCAGCATCTCCGGTACAGCTGATGACTGGACCAGAAGGAGGTAAAGTGCAAGCACTGCGACATTGTTGACAGAAAAGAGACCAGTTTAGAAGTGGATTCCATTGCTGTGGTTTGGTCGAGTGTACCCACACATTTTGCTCGGGACTATTGGGACCAGTGAGAGCAAATTCCTACAATCACTCTCAAAAGCTTTAAACAAACTGCATAGATGTAGCCTAGATGGTCTCCCTCATCCCTCACGCAAGGTGAAAGGGCCCATCTTCTCCACCCTTCACTCTCAGAGGGACTTTCAAATGTCTGTGGCATGTTCATGGGACCCCTGTAACTTAATTAGCAAAAAGAAACAGTTCCCCAATATTCTTGAGAATGCAACTACATTTTGAGAAGAATTAAAGTGTGTGTTTGAGGTGTACGGACACAATTATGCAGATGTGAAATAGCTATTGTGATTGATAGTGGCAAGCGAGGGGAGAGAAAGCTTGCTAGGTAGAAACATACTCTGCAACTTGAACAGAATAGCGTTTTGTACCCCGGAACGGATGTTCTTGAACGTATTATGACAAGAGACTAAGGTGTACGCATTATTAAGTGAAAGCTTGAGTTGCTCAGAAGAAGCAAGCCCAATTATCACGTCCCCTGATTTAAGAGTACTACATTCACATATGGCACTCACACAGTGGTCGACAGGGGCTAACGATGTGGGATTCATCTCCTTTATGGAATAAATAAAGGTGAAGGTTGACCAACGGAAGATTGTACCCAGAATATCCGACTATCCATTAAATCCTGAGGTGGAGAAGTCATCTGCCCTGTAATAGCTGATGTGATCAAGCAAGGGGTTCTAGTACCTATTGTTAGTAGATGTAACAACCCAATCCTTCCAATGCTCAAGGCAGGGAAACCGAATGAGAATGGGTTCATTCAAGATCTTAGGACTAATAATGAACACTCAATAGTGTGTTTCCCAAACATTTCGCCCTTTTTATTTAACTTTACTTTCACTTTGCAGTTCGTTTTATTTTGTTGAGTTCCTTTTTCATTTATTGTTTTTTTTGTCCTTCCCAGCCCTGAAGAGTCACAATTGTACACGTTGTGACGGGACACATGTTGGCTGGTAGAATGTACGTTGTACTGATCTGGATTGACTTATAAATCCATTTGCTGAAACTTTCAAGATCTCAACTTGCATTATTTGGACATTTTCAAGTGTTGAAAAAACGGTTTTGACTCCAAAACCCATCACATATACATGTGTGCACAGGACTTTTTTTCACAGCTGTTAAATGATGTGACTTGGCAAATTGGATCCACTTTCCCACTGCAAACAAGTCACCTCTAGAGACAATGATGCTGATTACAATACTTTAGGACCCATGATTCTCCAGTATGTTCTACGGAAATAATTTTTGCTGTGGCTTCATCATCTGATGGTGAGTCAAAGTCTCGATGCCTACCAGGTGATGTTAGTTTGACAGCCTCTCATCACTTTTGACTCCATCTGAGGTAAGTAGCCTCCTCCTTCTGGAAAACAGGTCCCCCTGTGGGTCTGACCTACTATCTTCCGTGCTGCTTTGAGCATTTGGCTTGTGGTGGTGTGCATCCTTGCCATAGAATGGGGGATTATTCCAAAACAGATCTCTACCAAATCCTCTCTTGTACAGTGCCTCTACTCTGCTTACAGGAGTAACTACAATGTGTTGCTGCTGGTAAAATACAGGCAGACCATTCACTCTTCCTCTTGGCGTATTTGCATTACATTTATTTTGATTGGAGTGCCCATCAGTTTTCATTACCTTTCAACGTTCCTACTTTGTGCACAGACTGCCATGGTGTTCCGGCAGCACCCCTTCTTCTTTCCCAGGCTTTAAAATGTGTATTAACCCCTTCATCAGTAATATGCCAGATGTGACTAGTCCTTCAATGGTTAATCAAGAAATTATTTGTAAGAACTGAGGAGCAAATGCCTTTGGGACCTCTTGTCCAAGGTATATCATTACAGCCAAAAGAAACTTTAATAATAAGCCCTTTAAATCAAAAAGAATGAGATGTGCTGTTCCAACTACCTCTAGGAAATCCCCCATTCTAATTACCATGTATGGAATGGCTGTTGCTTTAGATGACATAAGGAGAAATGTAGACATTGTGGAAGAAATTTCTAATTCCACCTGTTGGAAATGGGATTTCTGGTTGGCGAGGGCATGCCCCTCAGCCAGGCAGAAACCACCACTTCAGTCAGGGCAAGGGGGTTACACGCTTAAGATAACCCCTGCTCACCCCCTTGGTAGCTTGGCAGAGCAGTCAGGCTTATCCCAGACACAATGTGTAAAGCGTTTGCACAACACACTCACACAGCAGCGACACACTAGGCACACCACCAAAGAAACTCCACACAAGATTATATAAAAAATAGCCTTTGTATTATCCATAAAAACACATTAGAACACAATCATATATAGTACTGTGCCACTAGGCACTAGACATGACTTTACAGGGATTCACATAATCAGTTGGCCAATCGAGCCACTGTCTTATTCCACTTAGCACGAAGCATTAGGCATAAGCACAATACTGGAACTTAGCATAGCACATCATGCATAGACACATCCTAAACTGTGCACCCCAGTAATGCCAAGCAGGGTGCACACATTATGGTAGAGTCACCTCTGGTAAAAGGACACCACATATACATCCTCTCAGGGCAGGCGATGCAGGCCCATTAGAGTGAGGCATTATACGTGCATCACGAATGTTGTGCCTATCCTGCACTCCAGTGTTCTTACTCCTTATCCTGCCAATAAAAGACTCTCCCCATAGATAGAGAGACCTCACTCAGTCCCTTTTTAAGAGAAATGGCTCCCAGCATTTCCGCAGCACGCAGTGTGACTGCCAGCCACATATGAGGTGGTCTAATCACAGTAGCCCTCAGCAGGCTCACCACATGGGCGACCTTCCCCAGTCTCCCCCACTGGGGAAACCTGGTGGTTCAGCTGTGACAGTACGGGCTTTCTGAGAAGGCTGCCCACATCCCGTCGGGCCGGTTAACCATGCTGGTGCAGGCAGAAAGCCTACACGGTCCAGGGCCTCCCGCCTGGACCCTTCTTTGAAGGGGGCAAACACGAGGGGAAACAGCCAGTTATTACGTGGAGTGAAGTCTCCACTGGCTTTGCTGCCTTTGACTCTGCCCCTCAAGAACATTGGCCCTGCCCACAACCAGACTTAGCCTCTGCCTGGCTTCTGACGGCTCTTCACTTCACGCTGTGGCCGTGACTGCAGAACTCAAACTTGAACCCCCTTCTTGGGCTCAGGTCATACAAGTAGAGCACCCACCAACACTTCCCCAGCCACAACGCTCCTGCAGGCGGTCTTCTTTCCTCCTTGCAGATGGGTTCAACACAGAAGGGGCGAATAACACAGAGTCACCATGTGCTGTCACGAATCAGACAGGGCAAGCTACAAGCTGTGGGGGACAACAGGGGCACACCAGCCAAGTGCCCCCAGGGAGGCCAGCACAAGTAGCAGAGTGTGAGTCCCTCCCTTAGCCCCAGAAGGTAGCAGGTCAGTACTTTCTGCATCCCAGTTCCATGGCGGTTCCTCCTGGTCCCACGCTGTCTCTCCATCCCAAGCAGGCTCAAAGGACATGAGGCCACATCCCCAATATTTATAGTGCACCAAGTCTTTTTTCTGGCCTGGTACAGGGCCCTGGACCCAGTTTGAACCAGTTTTGGGGGCACTTAAAAATTACACTTCACTCCCCTTTGTAAGTGTAAGCCCTGGCTCCAGTCACACCACAGGGGTGGAACCATCATTGAAGAAGGCAGGCACTGCCCTATTCTGGTGCAGGTGGTACTCCTCCCACCACTCCAAATGCAGACCAGGCCTATTCAGCCTAGCGCTTACTCATCCAGACTCTCTGGAGCCAATGCACCTCCCCATCCCCAGTCACTCCAAGGGCAGCTGGTCAATACACAACAGGCAGGCACAAAGATACATAATACATAGAAATGCCTACTTCTAAAAGTGGCATTTGTGAAATGGTGTTAATAAATCCACAAACACTAATAAGCAGCATTTATTGCCACTATTGCAAACAAACCAAACTTGATCAGGCTACTCCTCTCATGTCATGAATTACCACTGAAGCACATATCAGGGAATCTCCAATGCATTCAAATGAGAGGGCAGCCTCACAGCAGTGAGAAACAAAATAGGCTGTTTGTCATTACCAGGACATGCCACACAGTTAAGGCACATGTCCTACCTTTTACCTAGACCATACCCTGCCCATAGGGCTAGCTAGGGCCTACCTTAGGGATGACTGATATGTAGGTAAAGGGGAGTAATAGATGTGGCAACCACTTTATGTGTCACGTCACAGCGGCAGTAAACTGTGCGAGCAAGGCCCTGCAGTGACAGAGGCCTTAGACAGGTTTTAAAGGCTACTTTGATGGGTTGCAGAAGCAGTGCTGCAAGCCCACCAGTATCATTTAATTTTATGGCCCTGGGTATATGAGATACCGCTGTACAAGGGACTGATAGGTCAATTAAATGTGCCAAACAGGGGTAGACAAATCTTGCCAAGTTTACCATAGAGAGCACATTGACTTTAGCACTGGTCAGCAGTGATAAAGTGCTCAGAGTCCCAAAACCACCAACAACAGGTCAGGAAAAACACAGGAGGAAGGCAAAAAGTTCTGGAATGACCTTGCAAAAAGGACAAAGTCCACCACCACACTAACTAGGATCAGTGAGAGAACAGTTGTCCACATGAAGATGCTGCTCCAAAACACAAGACGCTGATTTACAAACTGCTCTAGTTTGCATGTTTTGTTGTACTACAAAATGTGCTACAAAATTCAGTTAACAAAGTACTTACGGAGTTTGATGACTCAGCACTTTCTATACGTATGTGTGTGGAGTTCTCAGCCCTGACTGCACACATTAGTATAGCGAGTTGTGAAAATCTACAAGTGTTTGTGAATTCCAAGAAAGTATTAAACTTACTAACAAGTGTAAGTTTACCTTTGTGAATCAAGCCTTAGGGTTTTAGTTTAGCTCCTAGCAGCCAAAGAGCAAGTCTGAGCAACTGCAGGTACTGAACATTGTACTCATCTTTCCAATACTTCCCTTAGCATGTACACACAAATAGATGACATTAAGGAGAGTGTTCTTTGAGTTTGAAGACATTTTAATCCATTATTGGTATTGCTCTGATTGTGGTTGTTTTATATATTGATATTAGGCTAAAATTATGCATCATTCAGCATTCTTTAGAAAATAAAGGCAAAAACGTTTGCACTTGCTACTTTCTAGTATGATGAGGAATGGGATAATGATATTAATAAAGAAATGGTGAGATTATATTCTATTGAACTATAGTAAACTGAAATGTTTCCTCTTGGAAAGCAGAGGGGCTGTGAAAACAAACTTAAAATTTTATTTACATTATGCTAACTTACTCTCATATAATGTTGCATTAATAAACACACATATAGCCCTGAATGTATATTTAAATAGATATGGGTGTGATTTTATATTAGTTTGAGGCTTCCTTAACACTGAGTATGCTGACTAATTTTCATGAATCTAGTGGCCCAGAATCCATAGGGCTTGAGGTTACCTTGCATATTTCCTAGCAGTGTAACCTTCCTTTTAAATATGGTAAGCAGGAGCAATATCTTGTGAGAATAATGAAACTCCAATGTACATATGAATGATTTCTTCTCCTCATGTCCATTTAGTGCTTCCTCAGGATGAGATCCTGCCACCTACACATTTGATAAGTCTTTGTTTACAGCAACATATTTCTCACATGTGATTAAGCATCACTGACTTGAGAGAAATCACATATTCTGGAGGTTTTTCCTTTGAATGTTAGCTCTAAGTTCCATCTGACTCTTTTCTAACAAGAACCCTAGTCAGTTGTCAATTATCTTTGATCTTTTGCTGTGCTGCTTTCTATTTTGTATTAAGCGCTATTTGGACTTTTGGCTTCCCAACAGGCTTTGTTGTATTTCTAACACTGTCTACTTAAAAATTACCCTCAATCACATGGCATTGGAGCTCAGGAATTCTAGTGGTGCATGTGTCACCTCTTACTACCTTAATTAGGAAAGCATCATCCCTTGCTTTCTTTTTTGTAAGGACTAATGTTGTTTAGTCGTAATATTGGCTGCTGTCTTCTGTTGTTTTTGGTATAAATATTTGCAGTGCATAGGACATTCAAGTAGACATTATGATATTTATGGTTACTTTATCATGGTTGTATAGTAGTATGGGCTTTTGCATGTGTTGTCATTGTTCTGGGAAAAGTTAAAACTAAACAAATATCAAATCGTCCTCGGATATCAGCAAGTGGCCAAGAGCTCAGCGATGCTTCCTAATCTGAAACACATTTGAGGGAACTGATGTCTGGCACTCAGTGTATGTGCTCTGACTCCTAAGACATGGAAATGTGTTAATCCATGGCTGGCTCATTTAACTTTCTTCTAAAGCTGTAGTATATGGTGCATAAATACATAAGTGGCATAGAAAGTCAAACGTCACCTGAGAACTCAGGGAAAGGGAATAAATGACTTTAGGCCTAGCAGTGGTGCCTGCTGCTGCAGGTGACAGCTGCAACTGTACCTGTCAAATTAACCCTTTTGCCTTTGCAGTCCACAAGTCAGAGTACATGGTATTCAAAACGGGAACATATAGAACTATAATGTTACATTGTCCCTACTGCGACAAGAACCGAAAGACAGGAGGCCTTCATGAAAACATACATTTCAGGATAGCAACTTTTAGAAAGATACATTTTACCTACATAAAACTGCAGGAGCCCCTATACATAGCTCAACAGCCGCTGACAATTAAGTGCTTGACAATAATGATGTGTGAAAACTGTTCCCAGCGAAGGGACAATTTTCTGGGAGTGGGAAGGTGTTTATGATGTGTTCTGTCCCAGGCAAGAAGACCAGTTGGGATGTGTCCAGAATCATATTCAGGGCCCTGTCACAAGTAAAATGTTTGGTGATACTTGGAAGGGACCATCCTGTGACCTTCTTGTCAGGTTGTCACCAAACCCAGTGGGACCACTGAGGAGGGGGCTGCTCATTACCCTGGCCTCTCAAGGGAGCAACAGAAATCTCTGGTATTCTATTGGGCAGGGTATTGCAACCATATATGTAAGTGAGAGATAGGGCTTGGGCAGCCATTCAGAAGTATTTACCTGGGAATTTTGCTTTTCAAGAGTGAGAGCTGGAAACAGGCTGATTTGGTCTTCCAGCAATCTGTTGTTTGAGTGAGAGGTTTGAGTTGAGGGTGAATCAGAGAGATTTGGACTGGTTTGCTATTTGGGGTGAGAAGCCTGTTATGTTGAAGTTGGAGAGACATGAATAAATCAGAAAATGATTAAAGACATTAGCAAGAAGGAAGAATTCGGTATTAATGGGGTTTAGCATCAGGTAGTTTGTTGGTATTCAATTTGAAAGACTCTGATTCAGACTTTGAGTTTTGTTTGTCCTTAGTGAGCAGCGTTTGAGCAGAGGTGGGTGGCATCAGCATGAATTTTGTGGATCTTGATATTGCTGTCTGCAAGGATAGGTCCCACAGGTTTCAAATTAAGGATGAAAATAATGGGTAACAGAAGTAAGCCAGTTTGGGTCTGGGATTTGGTAGTACCTATCTGAATGAATCGCTGTTGGTTGGTTAGGTAGAATGTGAACCATTGAAGGATTGTGGCAGTGTACCCTATGCAAATCTTTAGGATGTGGATCAATGCTGGGCCGTCAATTGTGGTGAAAGGTGGGGAGGGCTTAGGCATAGCTAGAAGGCAAGGGTCATTTTTGTTAACGTGAAAGAGGTCATCATCAACTACTTGAAGCATGGCTGTTTCAATATTGCAACATAATCTGAACCCTGATTGATAGCTTGAAGTATGTTATTCTTATTGATGTTCTTCTGCAGCTGGGTGGTGACTGCCTTCTCAATGATTTTTCTAAGAAATGGGAGATGGGCTTCAAGACAGAAGTTGGCAAAGTCGGCTGGATTAAGAGCAGGGATTTTTAGCAGGGGTAGGATCTGTCTGATCATGAGGCTAATTGGTTACTTGCCCTTGTTTAGCATGGCATGGACAATGTGGAGAAGAGGTGGAAGTGTTTATCCTTGCATTAACCTGAAAATGGAGGAGGGAAGTGTATGATATTTACAGGAATTGACTTTCATTGAGTTCATAATATTGGAGAGGTCAGTGTGGGAGATAGTGTTAAACGGTGACCAGTTAGTGGTGTGACGGCTGGATATAGGAGGTTATGTGGATAAGTTGGTAATATTCAATCAGATTCAATTGATTTTATCCAAGCAGAAGAGGTTGATAAAGGTGCACCCGTTGGCTCCCGTGGGATAGCAGTGTCTGGCTTCTTGGAAGGGGTTGGCACAGTCTTCAACAGCTTAAAACAGAGTGTTTCTTCCGTTGATTGCTCTGTTGACTGTTAACTGTGGTCTTACAGTAGGTTGAGTTTGCTGTGATGATGATACAATTATGGTTAAAGAGCAGAGTTCTTTCATAAGTATGATCCTCCTGCATTATATCCCCTTTATTTTTTCTCCTCAGTAAAGTCTTGGAGAGGAGTACTTTCACAAGACTACGGTCCTTCTGCATTTATATCTTCTCAATTTCTTCTACTGTTTTCATGTGGCATGCTTACTTTTGGAAAGGTCTTGGATGTACCAGGGTGCTGATAGCTTAGGCGTGAAGGTGTGAGTTTTGAGGCACATAGCATTCTACACAATTCTTCAGAATAGTATGGTAGATATTGAGAAGGGTGATTTTTTTGAGTCCTGGAAGTCTCTGGGTAAGTTGGCTAGTTCGTCTTGGAGTTCTTTCAGATGGCATTGAAGGAATTAAGGGATTCATCCACCTTTTTCTGCTGCCCTTCATATGGGAAAGTGACATATGGTATAATAAAGGAGACAGCTAAATTATCAGTCTAGTCTAAGAGTATGGGGTTCTTCAGTGGGTGCTGGGGAATGCAGTGAGAATGAGTGCCAGTGTGTTTACTTTCAAGGGATTTGGTTTTGTGGTGCTATGTTTTATTTCTAGTGTGTTGAGTAGGGAGTGTGAGAATGACTTTATGGTTTTGGTGGTGGAGGAGCTGGGCAGGTTGAACTTTCTGAGGATGGCAGAGTGGGAATGTTTATGAAGGCCGATGCAATGAAGCCTGACAACACTTCTATGATGTCCTTGTCAGTTCAGGGTGGTCTATACATGGGGTGAAAGGATGATGCATTGCAGGCTTAGAACAGAAAGTGGGAGGATTAAAGTTCAAATGCTCTAATTGTGGCCACATTGAAGATGATGCAGAGACATCTTGACTTGATAATGACTGCAAGTCTCGCTCCAGTTTTGCATGTCCGGGCTAGGTGGTGATGTTGTACCCAGAGCGGAGGAGGATGTCAAGAATGTGTGTGGAGGGGTGGTACACCAGGTTACTCTGATATCAAGAGTGTCTAGGCTGTGGTGTGTAATGATCTCAGCAATGTTGAGGGTGTGAACTCATGAGCTGAGTGTAAAATCATGAGCTTGAGTTGAAGATTATGTGATGCGGGTGGTGTGTGCACTCATAAGTTGTATGAGGTTGTTGGTGTTATATATGTCAATATTGTGAGCCTGTTTGTGGGGTCACACGATGATGGGTTCCTTACCATGACAGCTGGTCTTCTGTAGCCTTTGGAGGTGGCAGGCCTTTGAAGGCTGGTGAGAGTGGGAAAATGAAGTGATGTAATTTCCTGTTGAGGTGACTTGTGGGAAATCCAGAGCTGTCATCTTGAAATGGATACTGCGAAATGAGGTCTTCTTGCCTGGCTTCTTTTAAACGTGGTTTTGGTGAGAAACACGTGTTAGCACTTTCTGCACAGATGGAGGCTGTGAAAATATTGATATTGAGATGGAAATTGGAAAATATAGAGATGTTTTCTTGTTGAGTTGAAAGAGGGGAAATAAAGTCTGCTTGCCTAGCTTCTTCTTTCAAATATGGATGTGGTGGGAAGACACTTATGCGACTTCCTTTAAAGCTAGATGTTGGGAAATTCAGGATATCAATTCCTATTGAGGTGAATGCTAAGATATGTGGGGGTGCTTTTTTGCTGAGATGGATGCTGGGAAATTAGAGGTAAGCCAACAGAGAGCAGGAGTTAAATAGAGAAAGATAGTGATAGATAAAGATATTCATTGTAAGAATGATAAAAAGGTAACATAGGGTGAGTGGAGGCTTTACAGGATGAGTGGAGAGACAGGGGGATACAGGGAAACCATTGTATTGGGAAACAGGTGAGAATAATATAAATGGAAAGTGAAAGTGTGAGGAACTAGAGAGAGCTACAGTGAAGAGAAAGAGATAAGATAAGATGACAAAGGGGGATATTAGGGTAGAAGTCTGATAGAGGAAGATGCAAAATGGAAGAAGAATGTGAGATAATGAAAAAGTAAGATTTGATAAAACCACAAGGTGGGGTGAAAGAATTTAAGAGTTGGTGGCAGGTGGGAAACAGAGATGTAAAAGTAAGAAGATTAGAGAGGCAGAAAATGAAAGTGAAAGTGAGAGGGATTCTGACTGGAAATGGTGAGACAATGAGTGACTAAAGAGTAATAGATACTTTCTGATCACAAATGAAGATGAAGGTGAAGAGAAGACTACATAACATAGAGCTGAGAGAATTCAAGACATTCAGAAGATTGAAAAAGTTGGTGAGATTGAGAAAGGTGGAGAATGACATATGTGGAGGAGGTGACCAGAGCTGGCGTTTGCATAGGTGACTATAGGGCGGTGAGTACAGAAAGGACAGAAATAGATGTAAAATTAGCAGGTTTTGTAGTTAAGAAGAAAACTGGGAGAAGTACATTGGTTAAAAGAGAGTCAGGTATAGGTGTGAAGAATCCCAGGAGAAATATAGGTGAAAGTTGTTCTTCCAATAACCAATGTAAAAACAAAAGTTTGAACAGAATATATCTAGCACCATGAACCTTCAATATTTCACCAGGGATTTCTCATCTCTACATCAAGAAGTATGTATTTGAAGCCAACCCAGTAAATTGATGCTGGTTCTACCCTTGTTCATTGTAGGTAATACAAAAATTCAGCTTTATCTATAATTGGGTATTACCTGATCTCTCAAAATAGACATGTTGTGCTTATGTACAAAAAAGCAAAAATCATGGGGCATTTGATTCACAACCGCTTCTAAAGCATATTGAACCACATGCAGGTGCTGCCAATTTTGGTTCCTGGGGCAGTGAGAAATACTTGACTTGCCAGAAACATAAAGTTTGTTTAAAGAGCGACTGGCATTTGAATCCAGGTCTCCTGGGCTATTTAGCTAAGTGCCCATATTTTATTCTGATTCAGTAACCATGTTTCTTTAGCAGAGTTACACACATGACACCACTTGAGCTGTTCTAGTAATTTTTTAAACCTTTTAATTAGCTTTTTAACTAATATGACAGTACAATAATCCATGACGGACAAGACGGAGGTCCTCATCCTCGGATCCTCCCCCTCAGCCTGGGACGACTCCTGGTGGCTGACCATGCTGGGAACAGCACCAACACACACCGACCACGCACGCAACCTAGGAATCATCCTCGACTCCTTCCTCTCCATGTCCATGCAGGTCAACGCTGTCTCCTTCTCCTGCTACAACACCCACCGCATGCTCTGCAGGATCTACAAGTGGATCCCCACTGAAACAAGAATAACAGTGACACAGGCCCTCGTCAGCAGCAGGTTGGACTACAGCAACACACTCTACGCAGGAATCCCGGCCAAACACCTGCGACGACTGCAACGCATCCAAATCGTCTCAGCCCGACTGATCCTCAATGTCCCTCACCGCAGCCCCATCACCCCCCACCTGAGAGACCTACACTGGCTCCCCATCGACAAGAGGATCACCTTCAATATACTCAATCACGCACACAAAGCACTCCACAACACCGGACCAGCCTACCTCAAAAGCAGACTTAGCTTCTACACCCCCACCCGCCGGCTCTGCTCCGACAGCCTCGCCCTCGTCGCTGTCCCCCACATCCAATAAATGACCTCCGGCGGCAGATCCTTCTCCTTCCTGAAGGACTGGGTTCTTTGAGACCCAGCGGTGCCAGGGCACAACACCTGAAACCTTCGTGGGTAACCTGCTCCGGCGTACGAATCACAGAGACACGGGACACTTCCTTCGACGTCAAAGATTCAAGGTTTATTTGCTGCAGGGAACACAGAAGTCACGACAAGTACACCACGTGCAACTTGGGGAGACTGTTTCAAATTGGTTCTGTGGATCGCTCCTTTTATACAGTTTTTACCCATAGGACAACATGGTACACAAAAGTTTACAACCTCGTTCTCACCATTATCCCCAGAGGGGTCGCTTTGGTCACTTTGAAACACATGAGGTCCGGAACATAAGTGCGGAAACATTTGGCGGTTCCCAACTGTAAAAGCCCATCTTCCCACCATTGGCGAATTCCAATCAGCAGTAAAACAGATCGAAATAGGAACAAGGACAGGTGTAAAGGAAGACGGAGACAGTGGGGAGATCGGAAAGGGTGTAAAAGGGGAGGTATCGGGAAACACGAGACACAGGCATCAAAGGGACGTGCCTAATGAGATGCACGGCTGAGACAATAAGTCCGTGCAGCATCCCCCTCGTCATAAAGACACTTACAAAGAACATGTGTCTTCCGCAAATATCTTGGGAGCCCCAGGGTCGCGAAGCGGACATCGTCCGTTCGCTGGCTACTTGAGGGCAAGAGACAAAATGGATGCCGTATCTAAGATGGAACCCGTGGGTACAGATGAAAAACCCACATAACAAACGAACGGTTTAAGTTAGCACAGCGAAACTGCGCACACTTACTAAACTCGTCATTTGCGGTTCATAGATACCAAACTCGACTATATTCGTGCGAGTCGAAAACACCACTTACAATTGTAACGGAACCTCAGACGCTCCTTTTGCCCTCATGTAGGCAAGCACTAGTCGGAATCATATTCGATATTCATCAGACCATCGAGATGTTGCTGTAGCATAGCTCTGTCCAACCGAGTCCCCTTGGTAACAGATGGTTGTCTCATACACGTTGTAGCACAGAGGCCACATAAGGCAGGACCACACTGCACACAAAGGCAACACGTGAACAGGAATACTACAACAACTCCGATGACCATCAGAATCTTCCAACCCCAAGTCGACATCAGGCCCCAAAACCACCCAAGCAGCGTCCAATCCCCTACATCCACGTGTATGGATTCGGAGATCTTATGCAACCTCGAGATGGCTTGATAGACAGTAGGAGCATTATCTGGAATAAAAATGCAGCAGCTCGAATGGATCACCCTACATACCCCACCTCGATCTGCTAAAATGACATCTAAAACCATACGGTTTTGTAACGTCATAAGTCTATCCGCCTGAAGTTCTGTGGTGATATTACCAAGGGCACTGGTAGTAATATTAGCTGTCGATTCTACCACTCGAGTCAACTGTCTCAGGTTTCTACTATTGACCATAGGTCCCCAAAACGGGAGGAAACCCTTGAAAAAGTCTCCTGCCTCTTGACCGGCAGTATCTTCTTCGCTAATTACGCCTCGTACAACTCTAGTCTTATGATAATCGGCATCTACAGTGAACGTCGGAGGCAACAGATTTGCAATAAAGCATGAGCCCATGAAGTCAACGGGCAACCATGCATATGCACGATCATAACAGATAAAGTATGTACCCTTGGCAGCCAGAAACACAGGGGACGAGAACATCGGCAGAATGTAATTTTCAGCGCAAGCACTTGCTCCAAGTCGGGCTTGCGATCTTCGACCACGACCCATGAGACAAAAATTACCAGTGTGGGGTACGACCCATATCGGAGGCGAGCTTTTAAGCTGCTTTTCGCTAGTGAACGCACTATATTCACCTCTACTTAGGACTCTATAGGCTTGTACCTCTTCTTCGGGAATAAGCGAGGGATCATAGATATCACTATCTAAATCCTCTATCGCTATCGACAAAGGTTTTTGATACGAGGTAGGACCAGAGTAGGGGGAACGTGGTTCTCGAATGGGGTGGAAACCCAGTGCGCTTCGAAACATTGTTTGAAATGCTCGAGCTGACCCTTGGGAACTATACGGTAACACCAGATACGGAATTCCCTTATCCGTAGTATGTGGCATCAACCCACACACCCAACAATTAGTAGTGTTAACCACTAACTGATGCTGATGAAGGAGCTGAATAAAGGAATTGTTGCGGAATTCTACACGTCTAGCCTGTTCGTGTTCCGGTAACATGTGAAAGGAATGGGGAGAAACAGTAGAGGTAAGGTTAGGGTTAGAAGTAGGAGTAGGTGTAGCAGAAGGCAAGAAGTAAGACATCGTATAATACACCCCACCCGCCAATAATGCAGAAGCAGTCAAGAATAGTACGAACAGTTGGAATATAAAACATTTGGTACGACTGAGTTGCTGCAGCTTGAATCTGTGAACCTGAGCTCCCTCCAAATCATTCAGCTTCAAGAATGTCATTCCCTACGACCGTCCGCAACGTTTCTTGACGCACTTCGTTCTGTGTAGCAATAGTCAATCCCTAGGAGTTCCCAGGAACCGACGGCCTTTAACCTAGCGTCAAGACCTACTATCCAGAAGGAAGTACGCGCGCGGCCCTACGGCCTTTAATGCACAATATGTATGTATGTATGCAAAAACAAAGTCTCTCAGCTGTGGAAGCAAAAAGTACAAGGAATGAAGCTCGATATATATACAGGAATAATTACAGTAATACGAAAGTTCAAAACTGACCACGGAAAACGGGATAATGCAGTTGTCAATACAGCAAGGCAAGATCTTTTTATTTGTCCTTAGTGCGAGATCGCAAAAAGTATCAGGTTTTCCCAGGACGTGTCTGCTCGTCAAACAAAGGATCCGTCGAAGAGACAGCGTCTTGCTGATCAGTTGAGTGTTCTGGTCTTGAGTCTTTTGATGCTAATTGTTCGACAGTGTCTTTCTGCTGCACTGAGGATTCTCCAACAGGCTGTGCGTCGCTAAAAGGCACAAACGCCGGCAATGTTTCTGTTTCAGATGATGCAATGCCTCTCCTTACCCACGGGTCTGCCGGCAAAGGAATGGGGACTCTTTTGGTGTGGGTGGCATGCACCCAATTCTTACGTCCCTCGAGACGAACGGCAGTCCTCGTGGCCAGGAGCACTTGATAGGGTCCAGTAAACCTCGGGTCCAAGTTATTCTTGCGTGAAAAATTTCTCGTCACCACCCAGTCTCCCGGCTGGAGCTGGTGGCCTGGACCCTCCGTCTGCGTCGGCAATGCGTCGTAAACCTGTTGGTGAATTAACCTCAGTTTAGCAGTCAAGTCATGAAGATAATCGATCAACATTGGGTACTCAAGGTCAGAGAACATTCCTGGCCTAGGAACCCCCCACACATTCGCAGGACGGCCGAACACTATCTCATAGGGACTAAGCCCTATTCGGGAGTGTACAGTCGCCCTAGTTGACAGTAATGCCAAAGGTAAAGCGTCAGGCCACGAAAGGCCAGTCATAGCCTGAATCTTCGCTAGCTTTAGTTTAAGGGTGCCGTTGTACCCTTCAACCAATCCAGCTGACTGGGGATGATTGGCACTGTGGAATTTCTGATTAATTCCAAGGCCCTTGCACACACTCTTCATCACACTACCCACAAACTCACTTCCGTTATCTGACCACACGACTCTAGGCATTCCATACCGAGGAAAATATTCCTTCAGTAGGATTTTCGCAGTAGACAAAGCAGTATTATCTTTGAGAGGATAGGCCTCGATCCATCGGGAGAATGCGCAAACCACAACTAAAACGTATTTCAGGTTATTGCATCGCTCCATATGGATGAAGTCCAATTGAATCACCTCAAAGGGATACGAAGGGGGAGCAAAACTGCCAGGAGGAGTTGGGGTTCCTTTGCCAGGATTGTACATCATACACACCATACAATTCTTCACCAGACGTTCAGCACATTTCGTAATGCCATCATTCTTCCACACCGGAGACAACAATTTACAAATACCTTTCACGCTAATATGTGCTAACCCATGCGCCATTGTCACAACAGCCAGCACATACGCATCAGGCAACATCCATCTTTTCTGATCAGACAAATCAATCCAACAACCATTCGCATCCAACTTTCCCGTACTTTCTTTCCACTTCGTCTTTTCAGTGTCGGTGGCCTCATTCTGAATTGTTTTCACACTTTCGATAGTGTCCTCACACATACTCGATTCTGTAGGCCACCTAACCGAACTCGTCACATACATTCGAGTGCTAAGGTTCCGGGCAGTCTCCTTAGCTATCTCATCCGCAAACGCATTACCACGACCAACATCATCCGTCACCTTCCGATGCGCACTACATTTAACGATCGCAACTTGCGTAGGCAAAGTCAATGCATCCAAAAGATCATTCACAAGCTGGCCATGCTGAATCTTCGTACCGTGCGACGTCAAGAAACCTCTCTCTCCACAATCGTCCAAAACTGTGAGCGACGCCAAACGCGTATTGGCTGTCGGTAAACACATTCACACGTTTCCCTTTCGCTAACACACACGCTCTAGTAAGAGCAATCAGCTCTGCAGCTTGGGCAGAATTCTGATTTAACCTTGCAGTCTCAATAACAGTATTCAATGTTACAACAGCATAAGCAGTAGTCACATCGCCATTCGGCAACTTAAAACATGACCCATCCACATACAAAGTACCATCCGGATCTTCCAATGGGGTGTTTTTAAGGTCCACTCGACCTTTTGTTTCCTCTTCGGTCCTCAAGTAGCAATCATGTTCTGCTACTTCATCTGACTCTGTGCTAATTGGTAACAAAGTTGCCGGGTTCAGAACATTACAACGTTTTATCTGAATGTGGCTTGCCAAGAGCGTCAACTCGTACCCGGACAACCTCGCACTCGTCAGGTGCTGAGTTTTCGTTCGATTCAAAAGAGTATCAACTGCATGCGGAACCATCACCGTAAGCATATTATCCATGACCAATCCTGCTGATTGTCGGATGGAGACCGCAGCTGCCGCTGTTGCTCGTAAACAACTCGGCAATGCTCTAGCTACTGGGTCCAAGGTCGAGGAAAAATATGCACATGGACGTTGCTTACCACCAAAAGGTTGCGTTAAGACACTCAACGCACAACCTTCCCTCTCGTGAACATATAACGTAAACGGCTTACTGTAGTCAGGGGTACCTAACACAGGAGCCGAACACAATGAATCACGCAGTTCAGAAAAACTTTTCTGACATTCTTCCGTCCATGGTAAAGGAGTTGAAACATCCTTGCACGTAAGAGCCACCAATGGTTTCGCTAGCAATGAAAAATTAGGAATCCATTGCCTGCAGTATGACGTGATACCTAGAAAGGCACGCACATCTCTTTGGGTTTTTGGCACAGCCATTCGCGCAATCGCTGCAATTCTCTCTGGGGTCAATCTCCTTCCCTCCTTTGACAATAAGTGACCTAGATAGGTTACTTCTTGACAACAATATTGGAGTTTAGAAGGTGACACCTTGTGATGTAACTCACAGAGATGTTGCAGCAACGACACCGTAGCAATTTTGCAAATGTCCTGAGTATCAGCAGCCACCAATAAGTCGTCGACGTATTGGATCAGGGCCGCACCAACCGGCAACCTAAATGCATCCAGTTGACCCTTCAAGGCTTGACTGTAAATAGATGGACTTTCACAGTAGCCCTGAGGAGCGCGTTTGAACCGGAAGCTGCGTCCACCAAGAGAGAAACCGAAAAGGTCCCTGCTTTCCTCGGCAATCGGGATGCTGAAAAACGCATTTTTCAAGTCAATCACCGAAAACCATGATGCAGAAGCTGGAATCAGAGTCAGTAGCGCCGTGATGTCAGGCACAACAGGAAATTGAGAACCCACAATTTTATTCACCTCCCGTAAATCGATAACAAAGCGATAAACAGGCGGTTTCGAACGATCAGTACGTTTAAGAATGGGCAGCACAGGGCTGTTGCACACGTTTCCCCGAGTCTCTTCAATAACGTCTTTCTCGATCAAATCATAGATGATCGCCAACAGTGCTCGTTCACCATCAAGGGAGATACGATATTGGGGAATACGTGGCAAACGCACATTAGATTTCAACTGTACGACATAAGGGGAGATATCAAGTAGGCCCACATCATTTGGACCCGTTGCCCACAAAGACGCAGGGAGAGAACTCAATTCCGGCGGGAGCTTATCGAGGGACAAATACATAGGAGAGACAACCCTCTCTCCTAACGTAAGCTTTACACCCGCAGGAGAACAATACAAAGTCGCGTACAAACGCTTAAGCAAATCCAGGCCCAAAAGATTTTCACCACAACCTGTGGTTAGAATCAATGGAGCTTCTAGCTCACGTGGCCCAATTTTAAGGGGCAAAGGGCGCGAAACTGGATTGCTAACAGGGGCGCCAGAGAATCCAACAGAAACATTTGTTAAGCCAGACAAAGGTGCGCCAGGGAGTTTCGAATGCATGATAGAACTTTTCGCTGCACCAGTGTCCAACAGAAAAGGCTCAACGACGCCCGATGTAGCAACTGCGACGTAAGGCCCTCTCTGATCAACCGGAACTGATACCACTCCCTCTCCTTGTCTATGGCTGTCCTAGTAATTACTGTCGTCAGTTCCCTGATCGACGTAATAGTCATCTACATTGTACTGCGCAGATCGTCCTTGCGATGATCCACGTTGATCAAAACAATTATTAGAATTTGATGAGTTATCAGATCGATCATTCTGAGCACCACGACCTCTACCACGTGATGCCTGCTGTGAACCACCACGACCTCCTCTAGATGAGTTACCATTGTTCCGTTCATTTAGAACAGGACAATTGAATTTAATGTGCCCCTCCTGTCTACAATAAGCACATTGATTGTACCCTAACGAGGATCTTTGGGAAGAGGAGTCATTACGATTTTGAGATGTATTCGATTGTGGCTGCGATCTATTCTGTTGCGAATTATTCTGATTCGACCGTGGAGGATACGCTTGCTGAAGCAACACTTTAGTTTTTAGCTCTTTCGTCTTTTTATCAGCACGGTCGTTCTCTTCTTTCTCTCTATTCTCATAATATTGTGCCGTAGCCAATATCTGAGCCGAGGTGGAAACGGCCCATGCACTTTCTGAATTCTTCAATTTATTGCTCAAATCGGGCAATAAGTTTGAAACAAATTTATCCACGAACAACCTCTGACCACCCTCAGTGCTCATATCCTGTCCACTATGGTCGATGAATGCTTCCTCGAACCTCGTAAAGAAGTCGGAAACACTCTCATCTTTCTTCTGTTTACAGGCTGACAATTTGTCCCAGTTTACCCTCATAGCTGGCATAAGAGTTTTCATTAATGTTATTATTCTTTGAGGGAGAGCAGCAATCAACTGTTCAGGCTTAGCACCACCAACTTGCAACCCATCCGCCGCTACAATGGCCGCCCAATCACCACCTAGTTCGTTTGCGTGATTTTCCTGACGAATCTTAGCCCATACCGGTTGCGGTACGACATTGCCAAACAACATATCGATATCGGCAAGATTCATTACCGTAGCATCTACGAGCTGCGATAATTCTTTGTAATACCCTGCAGGATTTTTGCGAGGGTCAGGCAAAGATTGCTTCACCTGCAACACTTCTGATCTTTTCCATGGGAGATGTATCCATACTCTCTGAAAATACGGCAGGATAGGTGGAACGTGAGCAGCATCACCTGGCATTAACACGGGTGGAACTTCACGCATGGGATATTGGCCAGACTTATCTGGTTGTTTTTCAATATCCTCAACGAACAATGCATGAGGTATCGGAGCGGGACGAAGAGATAGCAACCGCTCAACAGCACGTCGAACGTTGGTATCCACTATCAGCCCATTTGCGAACTGAAGCTGGAGATCAGACAGAGCGGCGAGCACCTCGTCAGGCGCATCAGCCGCTATTTGATCATAAAGGAACTTACACATTTCATTAAACACATATCTCTGGGTTGGTATATTGAATTGACAAAATGTATCGAGGACAACACGGGGTGGACATCTAAGAGGATTTACCATCCAACCCATTGCCATATTATATAGCGCAACGCGTTCTCTGTTTCCAGGAAGCTGACTACGTCCCTGAGGACCATCGGAACCAGCGGACCCATGAGCAGGTCCGAGCGAATGGAAGAAGCTAGCCGCAAGAGGAGAATTGCGACTACGAGTAGAGGGAGAAGAATAAGACACAGGACTAACAAGAGAAGGAGTAGAAACAGTAGCAACAGCAGGAGTTAACAAAACAGGAGCAGTAGCAGGAGCAGTAGCGGGAGCAGGAGTATGTGGAAGCGGAGGAGCAGTAGGGATAGCAACAAGCAAAGGAGCAGGAACAGTCGGAAGAGCAGGTGCAGGTTGAGGAACAGGCGGAGGAAGAATAGGCGGAAGTATAGGTACGGCAGGGACCACAGGAGCTGCGGTACCCTGTACGTACGGAGGAGGTGACTTCATAAGATAAGACATTAAAGAATCCTCAACTGGCTCTTCCTTCTTTTCCGACTCCGTAGGCAAAGCAGGATAACATTTATCTACGGTCATACGCTGTAGTCTATCAAACACTTCCTTATCCTTAACCTCCTTATCTCGCTGAAATTGCTCCGCTTTCTTCACTATGGTAGCAACATTATCTCGCTGAGTACGTTTATTCTGTCTGATTTCTTTCTGTCGGGCTTCTTTACGCCACAACCGAAAGGCATCAAACATGGCCGGCCTTGACTTTCTTTCGAACAATTTAATCTCTAGATTATCTAAGATCGGGGCCTCGAAGCTACCGTGAGGTGGCCAGCGAAGGTCGCCGTCCTTCTTTGTGTATTTAATCCAGTAATCGTTAAAGGTAATTGGGCCCAGCCCATGTTTACTATAGAGCTCATAAGTGGGAGTTCCAACCGGAGGTATCGGACACGAGTCCTCCAGTCGGGAATCCGTTCCACAAGGCCTGAAACAACTAAACAAAGTACTGCGACCAGGCATCTTGCACACTAGCCGAGTTTCACAAACTTCAAGGGTTACGGGATTTACCAAGTCCCCGCAAAGAACAAAACCCTCGGTTTTTGGCGGCTGCAGTCGTCAAACAACACAACAAAGTACGCTAGCAAAGTGTCACCGACAAAAACACTCACACAGCGCTAACAACAAAAACACTCGCTAAAGTGTCAACAACCAAGAACTCTGGGAGCGACCCACAAATACTTAACTCAAAAATCGATGGCGTCACCAGGAAGGCCCGTCAATCGTCTCGCTCTACCAAGGTCTACGCCAGGCGCCAAAACAGGTCTACAGTCAGGGCAGCAGTCCGTCGCAGCCGTCCGGAGGCGGGAATCTTCGCGGGAAAAGTCTTCGGGCCACTTATTTCGACAACAGGATCGATGAAGCGGAGTGCACCTTCCCTCGGAGATTTCACACGAAGTTCCTCACGATCGTCGGGCTTGGACCGGTACCACTGATGCAGCCCCACGTTGGGCGCCAACTGAAGGACTGGGTTCTTTGAGACCCAGCGGTGCCAGGGCACAACACCTGAAACCTTCGTGGGTAACCTGCTCCGGCGTACGAATCACAGAGACACGGGACACTTCCTTCGACGTCAAAGATTCAAGGTTTATTTGCTGCAGGGAACACAGAAGTCACGACAAGTACACCACGTGCAACTTGGGGAGACTGTTTCAAATTGGTTCTGTGGATCGCTCCTTTTATACAGTTTTTACCCATAGGACAACATGGTACACAAAAGTTTACAACCTCGTTCTCACCATTATCCCCAGAGGGGTCGCTTTGGTCACTTTGAAACACATGAGGTCCGGAACATAAGTGCGGAAACATTTGGCGGTTCCCAACTGTAAAAGCCCATCTTCCCACCATTAGCGAATTCCAATCAGCAGTAAAACAGATCGAAATAGGAACAAGGACAGGTGTAAAGGAAGACGGAGACAGTGGGGAGATCGGAAAGGGTGTAAAAGGGGAGGTATCGGGAAACACGAGACACAGGCATCAAAGGGACGTGCCTAATGAGATGCACGGCTGAGACAATAAGTCCGTGCGGCAAGATGAGCCTCGAGCGGCGCCATCTGCCTTACAGTAGCATCCCCCTCGTCATAAAGACACTTACAAAGAACATGTGTCTTCCGCAAATATCTTGGGAGCCCCAGGGTCGCGAAGCGGACATCGTCCGTTCGCTGGCTACTTGAGGGCAAGAGACAAAATGGATGCCGTATCTAAGATGGAACCCGTGGGTACAGATGAAAAACCCACATAACAAACGAACGGTTTAAGTTAGCACAGCGAAACTGCGCACACTTACTAAACTCGTCATTTGCGGTTCATAGATACCAAACTCGACTATATTCGTGCGAGTCGAAAACACCACTTACAATTGTAACGGAACCTCATTCCTCGCCACCAAAACTTGGAACCATCTCCCTACCCACCTACAACAGACCCAAGACCTGCTCACCTTCAGAAGACTCCTCAAGACCTGGCTCTTTGAGCAGTAGCGGCACTCCCCCCCCCCCCAAGCGCCTTGAGACCCTCACGGGTAAGTAGCGCGCTTTATAAGGACAATGATTGATTGATTGATTGACTTTAATGCTGAACCCGCCCCCTCTATGCACTATTCATTTTACTTCTCTAGCTGTTACGAGTGTGTACTTACATATTATTGACATCCATTTAGGTCCTAGTTAGACTGTAGTCCCATCACAAGCTGTTCTAGTTTTAAAAAGCAAAGTACATGTTGAGAAATAGTCACACCAGGATGAGGACAACTAATTTTTTAATCATGTGTGAATGTAGCAATGATGACCTTTTAACGTTCAGTTGTTAATGAACAGATTGCATTTTTATCTCCATCTACCTTACTCATTAATCTGCATAGACCCTTATCCTGATGGCTTAATAGATGTAAGCTATTGTGAAGCCAAGGATCACATTATCAAGCTCTAAATCACATTTTGCAACTCAATAACACCCTAAAAATATTTTGGTGTGCTCTATTGTCACTTGAAATGAAATGTATGCTAATGTTTTGGGTGTATGGCAGGAGTATGTTTTTTGCACACATCTAGTGGCAGGTTAAGTGTGTGGGGTCCACTCACAAAATTTGCAGTGGAGGCCCATATGAATCTGTTACTGTCAGAAGGTACCTGGAGTCGATTTCCTCAGGAGCAGAAGATAATTCCTCAGTCCCACTCCGCAACTACCCATGACCGAATATGTACCTAACATTCTCGAGTATTAACGGGGAAAAGGGGATGGGGAAAATATACAGAGACTCCTCACTTGTAGTGCTATCTGATTGCCTCTTCTGCTCTTACTCTGGAGCTTTGCAGAGATAGACCTATAACAAATGAACACAAATTAGGGACATATTTCTCCCATACTTGTCTCCTCTAAACATTAAACTTAAAACACTGTTTACCTGGTACACATTGAGGATTTGCCTCTCTCTGGTGTTTGGAATTAATTGACTATGATCTATTTAGCCATTTGGGGTTGTCAAAAGAAATTTCAAAATTGGATTATACTCTTCACAATGCTTATTCTTTTTGTGTGTGGAAATCCACACGTTTGTTGTTTTTTCCACCAGGTACTTTTGGAGTATATATATATATATATTTATATTCACTTTAAAAAACCATAGGTTTCACAGATGTTATAGTTAGCTGGACATTTCACTCATACAAAACCATAGAAATTCCCCCGTTATAGTTAGTTCAGCTAACTATAACTCGCGCGCCTGCAATGCACTGCTGATGATGTCACATATTACATCACTCATGACATGGTCAGTGACATCACTCATGACATCACTAATGACATCTCAAATGACATCACTGATGACATCATCCAGTGAATGTGTGTCTTTCTGGAAAAAAAATATTTTTTATATATAAAGGTCGATGGAAGAATAAACGGATAAATAAGTGTCTAAATGGATATTTTTTTTGTAAAAAATATTGCATAACTGACTTATTAAGTGTATCTGATTGAATACATGTATTAGCGAGTAATGTTTAAATATGTTGATTGATTGATTGATAGGCTTTGTTTCGGTAAAAAAATACCATAAAAGCATGTACAACAATACAAATTACACTAAATATCAATGCAATCTGATTACACCCAAGAAATTAAAACAGAAAAAACAATATTTAAAACGATTAAAACCAGATTATATTGACAGGGAAAGCCTTCTTGTGCGATTCCACCAGGCCCATTTTAAAAACTTTGACACAGCACAAACAATTACAGAAGATGTGTCTGTCATTAAAATGCGCATTGCCACTGTGCACTGGCGGGTGCCTAAGAGTCTGCATAAAGGTTTCAGCCACCGGGTCCTCGGTGCACGATAGTCCGGACATTCAAAGAAAATGCTACAGACTCTACTCGGGTGAGACAGGACGCACAAAGAGGGGAAGTTGGTAAGGCCGTTTCCAGCGTGCGACTATTTCACCTACTGGTAGAATCCCTACTCGAAACTTGAAATACAAGGTACGGTCAAACGGCATGGAGATAATATCTAAGTAGGGTTCATAGGCCACCACATCCTTAATCCTCACAAAAGCTATGGTGGAGTTGCAATGACGTGAATCTAGATGTAGGTTTACAGAGACCCAGTTCCAGTACAACTTTTTAATCATAGCTTTAGGTGGGGCAGTTTTCAAAGACCATGCATCAGATAACCCTATCTCCGCCAATAATCGTTTGACGTCCCTCAACCATTTGATCTTAGACCAACCTGCCATAGCCATAACCTCAGATAATGCTTCCAAATAGGATGCTAATTCAGGGACCCGCCATAACCGTGCCCAAAGGAGCAGGGGGCGAAGTTGCGCTTTGTCCTTAATAGATCTGCATCCTAAATCTAGTAGCACTGGTACTGTTGGTGTGCTCCAGGGTTGAGCCATCAGGTCTTTCAAGAATTTGCTTTCTGATTTAGCTAGTGCATCCAGGTTGCAGGTGCCCCACAACTCTGCCCCATATAGTGCGGCACTGACCCCTCTGGCTTTATATATATTTCCACAACTGGGGCTAAAGGTTTGCTAGATGAGGAGCGTTGTTCCTTAAGTAAAGTGCCTCCCACCCTTTTGTGGACCAGTAGCATTTTGTGGATGTGCGAGTTCCAAGAAAGAGAGTCATTAAGGCGAATACCTAAGTAATCAAACTCAGAGACCCAGGAGGGAGGAGCTTCACGCGTATCCAAGATGGACGCATGAGCACAGGGCTCCCGAGACCCTTTTCGCCTCCCGCATCTATCCTGTAAAGTATCCTGATTTGGATGACGGGTACTTTTTGCCGATGCCCTGCTGATACAAAAACTTTTTCCAAAAATCGATTTGGCCACCGGGACCCGGACTTACTGCACTTTGAAACTTGCGGCCTATACCGAAGAACATCCACGGGCTTGAGTCCCCAAGGTACCCAGGTGGCAATTGAACAACAACGGCTGGTGTGACACGTCCGCTGCCCCTGTGGTACCTTCGGTTTCGCTCTTGGTCATTGTTGACGGTGACTTGCTGCCGATAGGCACGGCTGACCTGATTTCGAGAGCCGGGCCTGACGCAACAACGTCCGCATCGTAGGTGTTCCGGAGAACTCCGCAGACTTGTCTACAGACCTTCTGGTGGAAGACCTTGTTTTAAACCACTTGGCACCAAAGGGCCTCAGTAACTTTTTCACGGTGGAGCGTGCTCATAGAGTCCCCGGTGGGAAGCCCAAGGTGTGGGCCGCTCCGAGGCCTAAAATAGTAAGGATTTTTAATTTCCGGGACAGAGAGGCTATCCTGCAAGCCTCACGTAACAATGGTCCCACTAAATTTGAGAATGCGTCGATCAGTTTTTATCCGGACTTCACACAGGCGGTGCAGAAACAATGTATGGGCTTTACGGGGGTGAAAAGGCGACTCAGGAACGGATCTATGACAGAATTTCGACAGACAGAATTTCGACCTACACAAATATCGGCGTAATTATATCGATAGCAAAAATATCGACGCCCTATGTACAACATGGTAAGTACCAAAATATCGAAAAAATAATATCGATGTTAAAAATATCGTTGTTAAATATATCGATTTTTTTTAAATTTAAAATAACATAAAAAATACTGTAAATAATACTTATTAATTACTTAAACATATTTAAATATATGTAATAATGGTCAAAAAATAATAATACATATTTAATTAAAAAAAAAATAATTAAAAATCATATATAATATATAATTACTTAACAATAATTACTATTCCCACTCCAGTGGGTGCAACAGTAGGGAAAACTGACCCTGAGCCCTAAAAATACCCCTTTACCCAAAAACCTAAAACTGACCCTGAACCCTAAAAATACCCCTTTACCCAAAAACTAAAAACTGACCCTGAACCCTAAAAATACCCCTTTACCCAAGAACTGAAAACTGACCCTGAACCCAAAAAATACCCCTTTACCCAAAAACTGAAAACTGACCCTGAACCCTAAAAATACCCCTTTACCCAAAAACTGAAAACTGACCCTGAACCCTAAAAATACCCCTTTACCCAAAAACTGAAAACTGACCCTGAACCCTAAAAATACCCCTTCACCCAAAAACTGAAAACTGACCCTGAACCCTAAAAATACCCCTTTACCCAAAAACTGAAAACTGACCCTGAACCCTAAAAATACCCCTTTACCCAAAAACTGAAAACTGACCCTGAACCCTAAAAATACCCCTTTACCCAAAAACTGAAAACTGACCCTGAACCCTAAAAATACCCCTTTACCCAAAAACTGAAAACTGACCCTGAATCCTAAAAATACCCCTTTACCCAAAAACTGAAAACTGACCCTGAACCCTAAAAATACCCCTTTACCCAAAAACTGAAAACTGACCCTGATTCCTAAAAATACCCCTTTACCCCAAAAACCAAAACTGACCCAGAACACTAAAAGTACCCCTTCACCCAAAAACCCAAAACTGACCCTGAACCCTAAAAATACTCCTTTACCCAAAATTAATTAATATTACAATTAAATTACTTTCCACCCTATTCCCCTATAAACCCACAACCCGCTCCAGTAGTAAAACATATAATTTACTTAAAAAATACATAAATTAGCAATTAATTAATCAATTAATCAATGAAAATAATTCATTGCCAATTACTATTGAATTGCAAAATAAATTAATCATAAAAAAATAATTATTTAATTACAAATAAATTACTTCCCACCCTATTCCCCTATAAACCCACAACCCGCTCCAGTAGTAAAACATATAAGTTACTTAAAAATATACATAAATTATCAATTAATTAATCACTTAATCAATTAAAATAATTCATTGCAAATTAATATTTAATTGCAAAATAAATTAATCATTGAAAAATAATTATTTAATTACAAATAAATTACTTCCCACCCTATTCCCCTATAAACCCACAACCCGCTCTGGTAGTAAAGCATATTATTTACTTTTATATATTTTTTATTTATAAAAACATATTAAACACATATTATAACAATTAATTTAAATACTTAACTAATATTTCTAACACATATTAGTAAATCGAAATTACTTACATCGATATATATGCTATCGATATAAGTAATGTCGATATTACTTACATCGATATATATGCTATCGATATAAGTAATTTCGATATTACTTACCTTAGGGTCGATATTCTGGCCATCGATATTCTGGACATCGATATTCTGTCCCATCGATATTAGCAACTCGATATAAGTGTAAGTCGAAATAAAAAAATCGATATTTTGACAGTTTACCCTCAGGAACATGGGACTGAAGTACGCCATGCTTTTTCCGACCCGCCTGAGGATTGAACATGAAGAACGTGTGCTCTTTTTTGACCGCCCGAGGTGGCCAGTGACTGGTTAGACACTTTGCCGACACACCGTACCAGCCCAGAGAGTTTGAGGGGTGCCCAAGACGGCTTGAAAGAACAGGAGTAGTGAGTCTGCGCCGGCGAGCCAATTTTATGGACTTATGGCACTGGCTCTGTGACTGTTATGTCTATACAGTGTGGTTACCCGGGGGTAGGGAGAATCGGGACTCTTCCTCCTCTGGGGACTTTTTTTCTCTCTTCTTGTAGGTTAGTTTAATGGGGCGACAGACACACTGCAAGTTTGGGTGGCTTTTTGGTCTACCGCAGGGGTGCAGGGTGGGGGTGTGTGTTTTGAGGGTTCTTTTGGGGGTGGTGGGGGGTCTTTTCTTTCTTGTTTGTATCGAGGCTGCGCGTTGTTTCATATTTTATCCTATGTGCCTGTTTCGTGGCGGGGGGGACAGAGTGTTAATTTCTGGGATGGAGGGTAGGGGGCTGAGGGTGCTGAGCTGGAACGTCAACGGTCTTGGTGATAGGATAAAACGGGGGATAATTTTGCAATATTTGAAGCGATGCTTCCCAGATAAAGTTTTACTCCAGGAGACACATTTAGTAGGAAATACGTGCCAAGCACTGAATAGACGGGGCTACCGTCTGGTGGCCCATTCTGGATTTACCACTGGGTCGAGGGGGCGGGCGTCCTGGTCAGGAACTCCCTCCCCCTGGAGATAGATGACACGGTGCTGGATGATAGAGGCCGCTATGCGGCTATTACGGGTCGGTGGGAGGGGATGACGATCTCCATTTTGTCTGTGTATATTCCACCCGGTCTACAGGCCACCACATTTACTGATTTGGGCAGGGTGGTCCTGGGGTTCCCTGACGGCATGTTGGTTGTGGGTAGCGATTTTAATTCAGTTGTCAGTGGGGATGAAGATCGTAGCCCCCCCAGACTCCTCCCCGCATCGCAGCTATGGCTGGGGAATTTTTGGACATGTTGGGTCTAGCGGATTGTTGGAGGCAACTGCACCCTGGGCAGCTCCAGTATACCTTCTAGTCGGGAGCTCATGGGAGTCTCTCGAGACTCGATTATATCTTCGTACCAGCGGTGCAGATGGTCTCTGTAAGGGAAATCAGGCATTTAGCTAGGGGGATCTCAGACCACTCCCCACTCGGGCTCACTATTGACATACAGCTGGGGGCCGGGGGTCGGATTTCCCCGATCAACCCCTGGCACCTTCGTAACCCCAAAATTAGAACGGAGGTGGTTAAGTGTATGGATTTCTACTTTGCTGAGAATGAGGGATTGGTGTCCTCCCCTGTCTCCTTGTGGGAGGCTTATAAAACTGTGATCCGTGGTCAGACTCTATCCTTGATTGCTAGTGAGAGGAAGCGCAAAAATGCGGAAGTGGTGGGCTTGGAAAGTGAAATCACTGGGTTGGAGGAACAGATGGAGTCTGGGGCTACACCTGAGGGACTACATTCTTTGGCCCTTAAACAGTCTGAATATAGAGCTCTGGTGACTGACGCGGCCAAGGCATTGAATCATGAGCAACAGGGGCGTTTGTATGATGTTGGTGACAAAGCGAGAAAGTTGATTGCTTGGCTAGACAAAAGAGATAGATTGAATCGGATGGTGCCTGTTGCTGAAAAAGTGGATGGTACGCGAGCGGTGGACCCGGTTGAGATAGTTGAGGTCTTTAGCCAACATTTTCAGAAGGTTTATGCGCTGGTCTCGGATAGGCCGGAGGAAGACTCGCACTTGTTGCTTCGGGATATCGCGTTGCCTAGCCTGTCGGAATCGTACAAAGAGCTTATGGAGGTGGAATTTTCCACTGATGAAGTAGCGCTCGCTATTCGCTCACTACGCTCTGGGAAGGCCTCAGGTCCGAATGGTATACCAGTCGAACTGTACAAGCTTTGCCCTGACAAAATGGCACCGCATCTTCGTCGGATGTTCTCGGCATCGCGAGATCTTGGGTCTCTTCCCCGGGATCAGAGACTGGCGTCCATTGTGGTCATCCATAAAGATGGCAAGCCCCGTGAACACTGTTCATCGTATCGGCCGATCTCGCTTTTGAATGTGGAACCCAAGATCCTGGCGAAGCTTTTGGCTAACCGGCTGATCAGTGACTTGATACACCCGGACCAATCTGGCTTCATACCCCATCGAAACACCGCGCTCAATCTTCGCCGTCTTCGTGGCATCTTAGCAAGGGCGGGGTCTCTTGATGAGCCGGCCATCTTGGTTTCACTTGATGCCTCGATGGCCTTCAATACGGTGGAATGGCCATATCTGTGGGCAGCCCTTGCTAAGTTTGGTTTTGGCCCTAAGTTCATCGGGTGGGTCAGACTTCTGTATGAGCAAAAGCTGGCTCAGGTGGTGGTCAACGGCAGGGCCTCGGAACCCTTTGTTCTCGGACGCGGCACAAGACAGGGGTGCCCTTTGTGCCACTCCTTTTTGCGCTTGCCCTTGAACCCCTGGCTGCGTGGCTCCACTGGGAGCCTTCGCTCAAGGGCATTCGATGGTCCCCTGACTTCGAGGATCGTATATCGCTATACGCCGGCGACATATTGTTGTACCTTACCTCTTCCCGTAAGTCACTGGGAGTCCTATTTGACGCCTTGAGTTCCTTTGGGAAGAATTCCGGTTTAGTTAATAATTGGGCCAAGTCCTGTATCTACTCGCTCACAGGAGAATTACCTTCTCTGCCCCGCATTTGCCCGATACCCGTTTCTAGAGTCGGCTTTAAGTACTTGGGGATCTACATTTCATTGGACCCCACAGTACGTTGTGAGCGGAATTTATTACCTCCGCTTGCCCGGCTTAGGTCGGATGTTGCGGGGTGGTGTGGCTTGCCTTTGTCTCTCTTGGGAAGAGCGGTCCTGTTCAAGATGATGTCTCTCCCCCGATTCTTGTACGCCATCCAAAACACACTTGATCTTGGCCGGCTAGCTATTTCCGTGAAATTGAAGGCCTCCAGAGGAAGCTGGTGTGGGGCGGGCGGCCTCGCATAGATTTGGCAAAATTGACTTTGCCCTGGTACGACGGTGGTATAGCGTTGCCTGATATTAAATGCTACTACTGGGCAACTCAACTAAGCACTATTAACCATGCCATGTACAGTCCTGTTCCGAATCCCGCATTCGAGATGGATAGGTGGCAGCTGCCCGGGGGCGACTATAATAGAGCGCTCTATTCTAGAGCCGACAGGAAGAACCTGACGGGCCCCACTGGGGTGGTGGTACAAGTATGGGGTAGTGCAACTACAGCCACGGGGTGGATGGACAGGCTGACTAGAGTGACCCCCCTATATGCTGCGGAGAGACTGGGTGGTCTATGGACATCGAAGGGATTCGATAGATGGGACCTAATTGGCATCAGTAAAGTGGGCGATCTCTGGGCCAAGAACAGAGTTACGACTTTTGATGAACTTAAACAGGAATATAAATTGAGTGATAGAGAATATTTCCGATATCTCCAAGTCTGCCACGCACTTGAATCGGTTTTCCCAGCTGGAACTACGATCCTGTAGTCTTCTCCCCTGGAAGATAGAGTGCTTGACAGGCACGTCCCTGACAGCACTATCTCTCTCATCTATAAAAAACTCATCAATGACCGTTCGGACCTCCTTGTACAGCTTCGGGGTGCCTGGACTGGCGATGGACTGGAATTGGACGATGAAGACTGGCAGGCTGCGATATCCTCCCCTAAAGAGGTCGCGATTCCGGCGCGTCTCCGACTGGTGCAACTGAAGATTCTGCACCGTGTCTATGTCACAGGTCCACGTTTGATACATATGGGTTATTCTGCGGATGGGCTGTGTAGGCGCGGTTGTGGTATGCTTGCTATCTTCCTTCACATTATATGGGAATGTCTGGAGGTAGTGGTTTTTTGGAACCGAGTGCATGCGGTGATGGCTGAAGTGACGGGTGTTGAGTTATTGCCTGAGGCCAGACGCTTTTTGTTGAATATTTGGGAGCCGAATGACTGCACTGTTGCTCAGACTCAATGGGTCACACTGGGCAACATGATTGCGAAAAGAGACATTGCTCAATTGTGGGGATCTCAGAGGGCACCATCAGTCTTAACTTGGAAAGAAAACATGGACTGGTGCATGTTTAGAGAAAAAATAGTGTATGTCTCCCGTGGTAGGCCCAAGAAATGGGGAAGGATATGGGGTCAATGGAATTCATACCGAGGAGAGATCTGCACTCCCCCCTTTATTGAAGCTCCCGACATTCCTCTATTCCCTTGACTGTACGTTTTGGTTTCTAAGCTTCCCGTTGTATGTGATGTATTGTGTTGCTCTCGGCCCCCCCCTCTCCAAGATCTCTCCTCCTTCATAGCAATACTCATTAATCATTTGTCTCCCCCTGCCGTATGAGACAGTCATTACATTGTATGGTACCTCAACTCTTTTTTGTGTTTCAATCTTTGTTATTTATAAAATATAAAATGTGAAACCTTTTATTTATCCTCTTATTGCCACGAGCTCTCTATTATATTGTGCCTTTTCGCTGCCGGGCTCTCGGGTTGTCGGCTCATGAGCTGTGTATTATTGTGCTAATGGTATTGCGTACAACTGACCAGCCTCTGTGGTTGTAGGTCTGTAACTGTATTCCCTTTTTACAAAATAAAGGTTTTAAAAAAAAAGAAAAAAAACTCAGAGACCCTCTCCAATGGCTCGGAGTTCAGAGCCGGAGGTCGTCCAAGTTTCTTCGGGGGATTCATAACCAGGAACTTGGTTTTATCGGTGTTAATTACCAGCCCTCCCAACAAACAAAACTCCTGGAAACTATTCAAAAGGCTCTGGAGACCCATAGGGGACTTTGAGATAAGAAGAGTATCATCTGCAAAAAGCAGTGTGGGGATCCGTTTGCCCGCCAAGGAGGGAGCGTCTGAGGGATTTCTCAGCAGATGTTCAACCACACCGTTAACATTAAGAGAAAACAGGGTGGGTGCTAGCACACATCCCTGTCGGACGCCCCTTCCCACGGGGATCCTTTCGTTTTTTTCACCCTTCGTACCCCAGCGCACCTGCGCGAAATTGCCATCGTGTTGTTTTACCAAAAGAGAAAGGATGTACGTGTGCAGCCCTAAATCTAGCAAAACCTTCCATAGCTCCTCCCTGGGAACCAGGTCGAAGGCAGTCTTTAGGTCTATAAATGCCAAATATAGACTGCCCCGTCCCAGCACCACCACCTTCCAGTGGAGAAGGGTCAATCTGAAGGCTTGCTCGATGGTCCCGGTGCCAGAGCGGAACCCAGCTTGAAGGTCCGACAAGATGTTATTGTCATCCATCCACTGGAGCACTCTTTTCAGGATCACCTTCCCTGCCACTTTTTGGGAGGAGTCAATAAGACTTATTGGCCTATAGTTGGCAGGGTTGTCCCGACACCCCTTCTTGAATATCGGGACAGCATCTGCCCCCTTCCAGGATTCGGGTACTGGCGCACCTTCACTAATGGCATTTAACAATGATGATACTAGCCTCCCCCACTCCTTGGGACTTGCCCGTAGTAGATCACCCGGTATCCCGTCAGGCCCTGCTGCTTTCAAAGGCACCAGTGTCTTAATTACATCCTCCACCTCTCTAACAGTAAAGGGAACAAACTCTGATCCCGGTAGGCGAGCACTCAGTGGGGAAACAGTATTGGTGGGTGACTCGATTGAAGTATAGAGAGACGAGAAATGATTGAACCAGCTCTGGGCAGGGATGTTACACGTTATCAATGTGCTAACTGTCCTATAACTAGATCTTATAAGGTTCCAAAAGCCTCTAGCATCCCTTTCCAAACTCGCTTTCCTGAGATCCGCCCAGAACCTGTCCTCCCATTCTCTCTTTGCTGCAAGGATAGTTTGTGAATAGTCTTTCCTTGACAATCTTATATCAGCCAAGGATTTACCCTTAGAGGCGCCAATCAGTGAGTTTTTCTTCTCTCTACATTTTTTCGTGTACCAACCCTGTGGATTAGGCCTATTCTTGCGCTTATCAACTCGAGAGGCCTTGTTTGGAAGATGGAAAATTTCACTCAGGGCCTTGGTAGTAGCACAAAAAAGTGCTGAAACTTCTTCGGGATGTGGGAACGGTGCATCTAACTTAGACTGGGCGGTAGACAAGAGTGTTGTAATGGATAGGACTTTCTCTTCGTCCATGATAAGATTTCTCCATTTTAGGCGCCTACCACAATTGGAGGGATGAACCTCCTGATGGGCATGCGTCAGAGGGGACGTATGTGCCCCCAAATTCTCCGTCCAGAAGGGACGGAGAGTAAGGGAGAGCAGGTTGTGATCACTCTCTACTGTGGGGAGTATCTCCATATCCAACAAATAGCCCCAGAGTTTTACATCAAGGAGGATGTAATCTATCCAGGACGTATGATCCACCCTGTTGTAGGTGTGAGCTCCAGACGGATCCAAAATCGTCCTGCCATTCGCAGCCCTAAGGTCGAATTCCAGGTTTAAAGAGTAGATTTGGACCGCCACTTGAGACCACCTTCTAATGGGAGGTAGAGTTAAAGCTGGTATACCTCTCCTAATATCATCTTCAGTAGTCCCCAAAGAGTCCTCCAATCCAAGGGGCTCAAACGTGCAGTTAAAGTCCCCTGCGACCAGGACATGAGAACTGTTTGTGACCCTCCCTAACAAGGTTTCCAGCTCTGAGACTACGGGTGAGTTTATACCCCCCTTTGTACCTCTGACATAGATATTAAAAATAACAAGGATCAGCCCTCTCTTGGGTCCTTTAAGTGTTATACTCAGGAGATCGAGTGAGCCAGTCACGTGCTGGATAACTTGGCAACCAAGTGAGATGGCGACCCATATGAAAAGTCCCCCTGAGGGGCGACCCTTCCCAGAAGGGGATGGTACTGCTGGCTGGAAAAAGGATGTGTAGCCTACCTTGTGGCAGGGCTCCCTACTCCAAGTTTCTTGGAAGATGCAGATGGAGTAACCCTCCACAAGGGTATTCCATTCTGGTAAAGACAGCTTCCTTGTAATACCCGCAACGTTCCAACTGAGAATCCTTAAGGCAGGATCCGCCACAGTTGGCTCGCCGTGAGGTACAAGGTTAGGGACCCACTCCCCCTCGGGGAGTAGGCGGGGTACACATTCTCCCTGCTTAGACCCACATCTAGAATTAGCACCCTGTACTTGGGGACCACATACAATTGACGATGGTATCTGGCTGATGTTAGTGGTCTCCAAGACCCTGGGTTCCATTCAAGGACTCAAACCCGGAAACGGAGGAAGTACCCCAGGGAAGTTATTGTTTCAATAACCTGGCATCCTTCCATATGCCCCCAGCCATGGAGCTGGCTGATAAGGCATAGGGAAGGGGTCATACCCGGGGAAGGCAAAATGTTGCCATCCTCTTCCATCAGAAGTAATGCCATGGCGGTTGCCATCTACTCTTGGGTAAAAGAAGGTCAGATCCACTACTCCAATGCCGGCACTACTGGTCCCTAAGTTCTGGTTAGAGATTAACTGAGCAACCCTGGGATCCTTAAAATTAACCACCACGCAATCTCCCTCAAAACGCTTATGACCATGACCTACCCACCCTACCCTTCTAACACCCAGAATCAACCCATCTATTTCCCTGGGCAGTGGTCTATTAACCCTTAACCAGTGCATGGTTTTATTTTTTAGCGTCTGATAGGATTCTTGCTGCCCAACCAGCAAAGGTGGTACGTTGGTGAGAATAGCAACAAAAGGGTGACAATCGGGGGGTAGAATCATAGGAGGTATTCTGGGAGCCTCTATGGGAGGAAAAGCATCAGGCTGGGAAGTAGGAGGAGAAATAGAACTGGTAATTCTGGGTTGGGCTGACTCAGGACATTTGCTGGTTCCGGATTTCTCAATTTAGCATAATAATTTTTGCCAGTAACCTCAACACCTACGTGCTTCTTGGCATGAGTTTTAGTAGCCCTAGGGGGGTCTGGAAGTTTCATTGTGTTCTTAGAGGCCTGTCCTGGGTTTCGATCGCCTCCTTTAGCAGTGGCAACAAGAAGAGGGGGGGCCTCTAGTGCAGACACCCCATTAACCATCCCACTTACATTAGATAGGTCCTGTGGAGTGGTAGAGGTCACCCTAACAGCATGTTCACCCCCTGAATCAACTGCCCCAATCCTAGTGTGTAGTTTAATTAAGGATTTGGTAGAGAAGAAGTTATCGAGTGTTGCTTGTTCAAAACTGTCCAGTCGATCCGCTAGCCTTTTGACTCGTTCTACGACCGGAGTCAGTAGAGATTTCATCAATTTCTCTATCTGGGCGATCAGGGGGATATCAGTGGGTGCGAGCACGGCAGATGCCGTAGTCGGAGCGTCATGTGGTTTGGATAATGACACACCGAGAGACGCCACCTCTGTGTCACCCTGAACGCAGCCTACGCCCACCCCTTTGGACTTTTGGATTGCTCCCACTCTTGTTTCAATTTTCCTAATTTTCCTATGGGGTTTAGGATGAAAACCTTTGCAGGGGCTAATATTCCTTTTCCTTTTGGCATGGGGGATTCTAACTACTGCATGAGATAACACAACTGGTGAAGTGGTGGATTCCCCATTACTAGGAATAGTGTTCAAGGTAGGCATAAGGGGAGGGACATTAAAAGGCTCCACAACCGGGGACTCTTTTTCAATAGGGAGATCTAAATCTAAGAAACTCTCCACCCCATCAGGGCTAGGCGACAGAACTGTTTCAATCGGTTTTTCCAAAGGTGGGCAAACATTCGAGTCAGGGTTGGTTGTGCATGATACAGAGGGAACTGGCGCCAGAAAACCCAAGGGCGCCCGCTTCTCTAAAGGGCATTTGAGCAGTTCAACAGATAGCCTGCGCTCAGCACGTCTCTCGGCTAAGGCAATCTCTCTATCAATCTCACGAGTGGCCCTGAAGAAGTATTTATCTAGAGGCCCCAGGATTGCAACCCCTACCGTAGAGGGTAAGGGATTTAGTGAGGGAGTAGATAAGTGCGCAGACATATTTCAACAAACGCACTATAGTGAAAAAAAATAATTTAACTATATACCACAACAAAGGGGCACACGTCACTGATAGTCACTTGTAATAGAATCCGTGCGTGATGCTCAGCAGGATGACAACTCACTGTACCCTTATGTAATCAGGACCAATAGTTATAGAGCTGGATGTCAGAGAGTGGGCCCAGCCCAGCCTCCTGCAGCCCCTGACGGCCACAGACAGCCCGGCCCGCCCTTGTCCCGGACTTCTCCCGGGACACTCCCGCACGCTCCCGCGCAGCGGTATGCTGTTTCCGTTATGAAGGGTAGGGAGAGGTCGGGGGCGTGGCAAGCAGGGAGAGTGGACCAGGTGTATCAAATTGGTTGATGCAGGGACTCCTGGGATACGGAGTCCCTGCTGCACAGCTCGCAGCCCTGCTGCAGTTCAATCCTCGCCCCTCACGCTCCACTCCAGGTGCAGTCAGTCACCCTCTTCACGCTGTGAAGCGGGACCCGCGGAGCGGGTCCGGCGAGCAGTCAGCAGTCCCAAGGAAGACAACAGCAATCGACAATCCAAACGGGCAGCTCCTCCTCGCCAGGCAAGACCAAGATTTAAGTAGTATCCCACGATGGCTTCAGATACCGCTGCTTATCAGCGCTCGAGGGCGGGGGGCGTGGCTAGCAGGGAGAGCGGACCAGGTGTATCAAATTGGTCGATCCAGGGACTCCTGGGATACGGAGTCCCTGCTGCACAGCTCGCAGCCCTGCTGCAGTTCAATCCTCGCCCCTCGCGCTCCACTCCAGGTGCAGTCAGTCACCCTCCTCACGCTACGAAGCGGTACCCGCGGAGCGGGTCCGGCGAGCAGTCAGCAGTCCCAAGGAAGACAACAGCAATCGACAATCCAAACGGGCAGCTCCTCCTCGCCAGGCAAGACCAAGGTTTAAGTAGTATCCCCACCAAGGTTTAAGTAGTATGTAAATATCTGTATCAGTGTCTAACTTTGTGTATAAGTGGCTGCATGGGTTGGTGAGTAGCTACATAAGTGTCTATATGGGTTATGAGTTGGTTATTTGAGTATCAGAATGAGTGTATGGTTTGGTGGGGGTATTACTTAGCGCACAGATGTATGAATGACTGACTCACTGTTTGTATGTGTTTTGAAGACAGAATGTGTGCAGGACTGTATGGGTGGATGAGTGTGTGTATGGGTGTGTTAGTGAGTGAATCACTGTCTCAATAGTATCTTTATGAGTAACTAAATATGTTTTAAACTAGTATATGTGACTATTGATGTTATATAAGTGAGTATATGTGAGAGTGATAGATTGGAAGACTTCCTGTATAAATGTGAATGTGTTTCTATAAGTGATTGTTTAAGAGAGTAAGTATGTGTAAGTTTCTGTAGAAGTAAGTGTAGTAGTGTGTGTATAGCTGTATATGCAATTAAATGGGTGTTTGATAGTTTATTTGCATGTGTGACTATGTGTGTGAGTTACTCTATGGATGAGTATCGGTGTGTAACAGGATGTATAGGTGTATGAGTACATATGATGAGTGAGTATGAGTGACTATAGAGAACTGTTGGTGAATGAGTGGATGTGTATGTAGATGTTGGAATTACCTAATAGGTTCTTATAACTGTTATTAAAAAAGACATTTATTTTGTATTTTTGAATGTGTGTATCAAAGGTTGTATTAGGGTGAGAGGAGGTCCGCCACTCTTTTACAAGGATGATATCATCAGTGGTGTCATCAGTGATGTCATTTGAGATGTCATCAGTGATGTCACTGACCATGTCATGAGTGATGTAATATGTGATGTCATCAGCAGTGCATTGCGGGCGCGTGAGTTATAGTTAGCTGAACTAACTATAACGGGGGAATTTCTAAGGTTTTGAATGAGTGAAATGTCCAGCTAACTATAACATCTGTGAAACCTATGGTTTTTTAAAGTGAATTTCTAAAGTTTTTTAAATGCTAATTCCTAACTATAACGTGTTTGAAACCTATGGTTTTTTCAGTGAATTTCAAAGGTTTTTTAAATGATAATTCTTAACTATAACGGGTGTGAAACCTATGTTTTTTTTCAGTGAATTTCAAAGGTTTTGTAAATGATAATTATTAAATGTATTAAGAATTATATTTATTTATTTTTATAACAATTTCTTACATTTTTCATATAAATATTTATATTTATTTCATTTTTTACATTATATTTCATATTCTTCATGTAAAATAATAACAACACTAAATTAAAAAAAAAAATTTTAATTAAATATTTTTTTCCAATATATTAAAATTGAATTCTATATAATTTCTTTAACATTGTTTTTTTTATCATCGTACCATACGCATACACTAATGTAATTACACCAAATTTGGCAGAGAGGTAGAGTTTGGTTTGCAGATTGTTCTTTTTATTAAATGGAGAAAATCCGTTCAGTAGTTCATGAGAAAACCCCAATAGACTATGCATGTAGTCTTCTATGCACCGGCAAACTTCTCTTTTATACCTTCAATTCCCCAATCTGTATCCTTACACTTCCAGTAAGCACTATCACACTTCGGTTTCAGTATTGTACTGACCATACAGCACTAAGTGCTTATCTGTGCACTACTCTAAAAGAACCCATTCACTACATTAAAACACTAATCAGCAGATGTACAATAAGTGGTACATTCCCAGAGATATGACACTTATTGTGTACTGTGATATCAACACCTTCTGGCGCAGGGCTTTATACTGTAACGCACCTTCCACACACCATGACACATCTTTTACACTACCAGTGCATCACAAATGTGACTTAACAGCGGTGTTAAAAGAAGCACAAGGGGGTTGTATATCTACCCCTAACACATACAAATTCACCCAGGCAGTTTCAGCAGCAGTGCAACTTGAAGCATAGACTTGTGACATATTTATATGGATATGTTACATTCAAGTGCTTCAGAGGTACTACAGTATACTATAGGTAAACACTTTATAGATTTATGCTGTAGCACTTCCTTATAGTTCTGCACTTTCACATTCACCATAGACTAGTAATGTTTAAATTCATTCATTTATGAACTACACATTCATTCTGACAAACTTTTATACACTAACATAGAAATATAGGGCCAGATGTAGGAGCCCTAATACCGGTCAGAAACGGACGATTTTGGCCGTTTCCGACCAGTATTAGGATTTTCAGATGTAGGGGGCTGAAAAATACAGAATCGGTATATTTACTGATTCAGTAAATTACTGAATCAGTAAATATACCGATTATGTAATTAAAAATGTAGGTGGCACAGTTTACAGTGCCACAGGCCCTTAAGAGTCAGTATTTTACCAAACAATCCTATTGTGTGGTAAAATACCGAATTCAGGTGTGCATGCACATCTGTGCATGCACACCTGTGCAATGTGACACACAGACATGCCCTTAGGGCATGTATGTATGCCACATTGCACACAAGCCTGTACTTGGGGTGCTAGAGGTTGTCAAAGTGACACCCCCTGCACCCTTGCAGGATTCGGTAATTACCGATTCTGTAAATACAGAATCGGTATTTCCCATTGATTCCTATGGGCTTCAAAGCCCATAGGAATCAATGGGAAATACCGATTCTGTATTTACAAAGTCGGTAAATACCAAATTTTACAGATTCGGTAATTCAGATTTTAAAATTACCTAAATCTGCCCCCTTCCCAGTTACAGACTCTTAAATACCGAATCGGTAAAATTCGGTATTTAAGAGTCTGTAAATGGGAATTATCTACATCTAGCCCATGGTTCTTTCTATGACCAGTGAAGGTAGTTCTAAAAAGAACTGGTTTTTTTGTGTTTTTAGTTTTCTTTTTTTTTGTGTGATTTGTCAACAAGTTTTTTTAAAACCAGAAAAATTGAACTCGAACCAAAAAAGTGTCCAACTGGAACAAAAGAATGAAGAAAAAAAAAACTGATGTCGAGGACAGCAAAGCTCCTGCATCCTGCATTTTATCAGATCAATAGACTGTTCCCTATAACACAAAAGTCTATCGCAATGAATGCATACAATTTTAACGTCAGCAAAATCAGGATCAAATTGTGGGTGTGGACTGCTTGCTGAAAATTCGGCTGCAGTAGTTGATGTGCTTGATGCAGAAGCAGCTGGGTAATCCTGCAACCTCCGTGTTGCAGCTTGAGGGAAGTTATTGGGGTGCAAGTTCTTCAGGTGTCACACCATATTTGCTGTGCCAAAGGAGTATTTTTTAGATGGATCACCCCTTGTTTGTCAAATTTTACAAGTTACTTTTAGAGCATTAACCTTTTTTTGCCCTTCTGGAAAAGTAAAAAATTTCCAAATTAGAGCTTCTTTCCTCTTCTTTGGAGGGTCTTCAGGAATGAAATATTCCTCTGAAGAATGGCTGCAAGATGAGTCCATTGCTGTTATTATGATAATCGTCCTTCTATTTGACAGGATTCTCAGAACAGATGCTTCTTCTTAGAAAGACAAAGTAGAATGATTAAAATGGGATGGAACTTTCAACAATTGGAATAGAAACTATTATGAACCAATCAAATCCCATCTTTTAAAGCCGCATGCGTATGCTTACACTGAGCTTACTGTGCTCTTATGATGCGAGAACACATAACGTTCCACCGCGATTTGTGTAATTGCTTTTAAAAGTAATATACGATTGTTTAAAGTTTAAAAAAACTATTTTCATAACTATTCTACATAATGTATTCTATTAGTATGTTCATTAAACACATAAATATATGTTTTTAAACAATTAACAACATTTGCGCCTTTCGCGTACAGGGCGCCATACATGACGTCACACGGAAGCTTTGATGCGACGCGTAACGTCGAAGCGTATTCGTAGCGAATGCGCGAGTACGCGTGGAGAATGATTAGCATTACAATATATGGCGCAATCACTCTCGCATGTCAAATCAGAGGACAGTGCGCGCTATGAGAATAGTTACAAGTGCTCACTCATTGGAGATTGGATTCTGGGTCTGCTTCTGCACACATGAAAACCCCGCCCTTGTCTCTCTGTTGTTAATTATTGGTGCACACACTCACACTTGCGCAGTGCACGCCCGCCCACACTTTCCCACATATCACCATGTACCTTTCTTGCTATTACTAAGCCTGGAACCCAATACATTAGCCAATGGGAGGTCCCCTAGATCTGTCTAGATCTGTCATTCTTCTAGACCATGAAAACGCTACCAATAACGACCCTTGACTTACTTTGGTCAGCCCCGCGGTTCCCATATAAAACGGATAGTGACCTAACCACGCTCTCTTTTGCCTCCGCTCCGGTGACAAACTGACTCTCATCGTCGACGATTGTACTACGAACTGTTTGCTTTAGCGGAGGAGGACTTGTGACACTCGACGTGGTGTCACTAGCCTTCGAAGCTCTGGTTTGTTTTATTTTTGTGCAACACATACTATGTACTTCATTGTATTTGCTCCCTCCGAATCCTCCCGTGAACTTTTAATATTTATTGCTTCCCAGGCCTCTATTATTATTTATCATATATAATTGATCATAATATTTCCTTCTGCGTCAAGGAGCCCTGCTTAGCCTTTTCTAAATAAATTGTACGTGCATGAATTTCTGTGTCGTATTTTTGAAGTGTTACGTGCTTTAGCCAGTATTGGTCCAATTTGTGCATTCATATTAGTATTATTTTTTTACTTTGTCATGTGGCCCTCCCAGCTCTGTTTTGCTTTATGTTTTTGCTCCACATGCTTTGTTCTTCATCCTATGTGTTCCCTCCTAATCGTCCTGTAACTTTTATTAATTATTGCTACCTCACATGGCCTTCCCGGGCCTCTATTGTTTTTGATCGTATATGGTTGATCGTAAAATTTCCTTCTGCGTCACGGGGCCCTATTAGGTCTTTTCTAAATAAATTGCGCGTCCATGAATTTCTGTGTACTATTTTTTTACTGTGCCCCGTGCTTTAGCCTGTATTGGTCCAATTTGTGCATTCATATTAGTATTATTTTTTTTACTGCGTCACGTGCCCCTCCCAGCCATTTTGCTTTACTTTTCTGCGGCACATGCTCTGTGCTTCATCATATTTGCTCCCTCCTAATCCTCCCGTGACTTTTAATGTTTATTGGTACCTCACGTGGCCTTGCCAGGCCTCTATTCATTTTGATCGTATATGGTTGATCGTAATGTTACCTTCTGCGTCACGGGGCACCACTAGGCCTTTTTTAAATAAATTGTACGTGCATGAATTTCTGTGTCGTATTTTTGAAGTGTCACGTGCTTTAGCCTGTATTCTTATAAATTGTGCGTTCATAAAAGTATTTTTTTTGACTGCGTAATGTGGCCCTCCAAGCTCTGATTTGCTTTACTTTTTTGGTCCATGTGCTTTGTACTTCATCGTATTTCTTCCCTCCTAATTGCCCTGTAACTGTTAATAAATAATGCTACTTCACGTTGCCTTCCCAGGCCTCGATTCATATTGATCATATATGGTTGAACGCAATATTACCTTCTGCGTCACGGTGCCCTCCTAGGCCTTTTTAAATAAATTGTACGTGCATGAATTTCTGTGTCGTATTTTTGAAGTGTCACGTTCTTTAGCCTGTATTCTTATAAATTGTGCGTTCATAATAGTATTTTTTTGACTGCTTAATGTGGCCCTCCAAGCTCTAATTTGGTTTACTTTTTTGGTCCATGTGCTTTGTACTTCATCGTATTTCTTCCCTCCTAATTGCCCTGTAACTGTTAATAAATAATGCTACCTCACGTTGCCTTCCCAGGCTTCGATTCATATTGATCGTATATGGTTGAACGTAATATTACCGTCTGCGTCACGGTGCCCTCCTAGGCCTTTTTTAAATAAATTGTACGTGCATGAATTTCTGTGTCGTATTTTTGAAGTGTCACGTGCTTTAGCCTGTATTCTTATAAATTGTGCGTTCATAAAAGTATTATTTTTTTACTGCGTCATGTGGCCCTCCCAGCTCTTTTTTGCTTGACTTTTTTGGTCCATGTGCTTTGTACTTCATCGTATTTCTTCCCTCCTAATCGTCCTGTAACTTTTAATAATTATTGCTACCTCACGTGACCTTCCCAGGCCTCTATTCATATTGATCGTATATGGTTGATCGTAATATTACCTTCTGCGTCACGGGCCCTACTAGGCCTTGCCTAAATACATTGTGCGTGCATGAATTTCTGTGTACTATTTTTGAACTGTGCCCCGTGCTTTAGCCTGTAATGGACCAATTTGTGCATTCATATTAGTATTTTTTTTTTACTGCATCACTTGGCCCTCCCAGCTCTGTTTTGCTTTATTTTTGTGCTCCACATCCTTTGTGCTTCATCGTATTTGCTCCCTCCTAATCCTCACGTGACTTTTAATAATTATTTCTACCTCATGTGGCCTTCCTAGGCCTCTATTCTTACTGATCGTATATAGTTGATCGTAATATTACCTTCTGCGTCACGGGGCATTACTAGGCCATTTCTAAATAAATTGTACGTGCATGAATTTCTGTGTCGTATTTTTGAAGTGTCACGTGCTTTAGAGTGTATTCTTATAAATTGTGCATTCATAATAGTAATATTTTTTGACTGCATCTTGTGGCCCTCCCAGCTCTGTTTTGCTTTACTTTTTTGGTCCATGTGCTTTGTACTTCATCGTATTTCTTCCCTCCTAATTGTCCTGTAACTTTTAATAATTATTGCTACCTCACGTGGCCTTTCCAGGCCTCTATTCACATTGATCCTATATGGTTGATCGTAATATTTCCTTCTGCGTCACGGGGCCCTAATAGGCGTTTTCTAAATAAATTGTGCGTGTATGAATTTCTGTGTACTATTTTTGAACTGTGTCCTGTGCTTTAGGCAGTATTGGACCAATTTGTGCATTCATATTAGTATTATTTTTTTTACTGCGTCACTTGTCCCTCCCAGCTCTATTTTACTTTTTTTTCTCCCATGAATTTTATTATTTATTACTGCCTCACATACCCTTCCCAGGCCTGTTTTCTTACATTGTGCTTTCATAAATATATATGTTGCATTTTTGTGCTATGCCACATGCTTTGTGTTTCAACATACATACTCTAGTAATCATCATATTTGCTCCCTTTTAATCCTCCACTGACTTAACATTTCTTGCTTCCTCACGTGACCTATACTTGTTTTTTTTGTCTCCTCAGATTACCATAGATTTAATTCGTAATGATTGTTGGATTTATAACTTTGATACTACAGGGTGTACTGGCCCTTTATTTGGCTTAGGTTACCTAACCATTTTTCCCTCTCTCATACAACTTTTTACAACATGCTTTCACCAAAATACATGTTGTCGACACTTCACCACTTCATGATCAGTCTTTAGGTGCAATGGCAATTGTTTTTCCATGATTAAAATGTTACTCTTAATAGTTACGTATACCAAGACTGCTCATGTACATGCTACTACTGGGCCTACAAGAGTAACTGTGCCACCCACACAAGAAACTCTAAATATAAAAATCAAGCCTATCACTGCAGGGCCTGAGCGCCCTTTGTTAAACTGTCATGTTTTCAAAGTGCATCCATTGGACAGGCCTTACCTCTGTATTTTTATAGACTGTACTCTATATCCCTTGCTTAAACTTTCTACACACAACATATTTTTCAAACTACATTAATATAAGAAAGTTATTTTTGATTAACTGTGTTTAAGAAACTTTTCTGTTAGGTTGTTAAACTAATTTCTTCTTTAAGAAATGTTACTTTTTCAAAAATAATTTGCAGGAAGCATAAGCACATGATCAATCTCCACAACGTGATCAATCTTCACAACGTGATCAATCTTCACAACCTGTACCAGGTACACCACATTCTGCTACATATAAATTGTGTATACTATACCTAATAGCGTATGATATACATATTGGTTCCTCTTTAGAAGCTCATGTGCTTTCATATATTTTTACAACTAATCGATACCTTCCTCTCAAACATGTCTCTCAACACCAAATATATGTATGTTTTCATTCCTATTACAGTTACTTATCTTTAAGAAATAATTTCCCATCAATGCGTGTACTGAAATTCTCTACTCTGAAACCTATGATTGGTATGACATTCAGGTTCGACTTTTGCTCAACATATACATTTGATATTATGTTATCAGTTTGCAGAATACTACCCAACTCAGCAGCCAGTAGCCCAGATTTTTACTAATGTAATATTTCTTAAGAATCATGAACTGCCAATTGCAATGAACCTAATTGAGTTATCACGTTTGACTTTAAACAATAATATGACACAAGTTATTGGTTTGCTGTATGGTCTCCACATCTTGGAACATTCTAAGTCTATATATCCAGTGTATAATCCTATTGGTTGGAGGTGCTCAAAAAATGGTGCTTACGTACCCACCTACAAGGATAACGATAATATTCAAGATCAAAGAACGCCCAGAACAAAAAATCTATGTTTACCATGTAAATACATATAAGGTTTTCATTTCAAAAAGCTATTGACCTTTAAACAATGCAATCTTAATAACAAGTTACTTTTCACTATCTTCCCAACAGGCCCAATGTTTGGAATGCAGCAGGTGACTCCACCTTGACTTTATAAAACCAAATGTAAATCTTAGTTACCTTTTACTGGTTAAATATGTAAAAGATGTATCTTTGTATGTAACATGTTTGCATGCAACATGTCTAAGTAGACATTTGCACACTCCTGCAATCTAGTGTTGTGTCTGAATTATGTTAAAAACTAATGTTGAGACAAACTTCTTTCAGCTGTCAGGATTTGCACAATCCTTTTAGAGTTGGACCAGACTTCCTCTAACATTCCTACATAATTTTCTTCTTGAAATTCAACAATTGTTTTGTTTAGGTGTTGAAATATAAATTTAAATCTTCCTCCTCTTTGAAAGTCAAGAAGCAATACCGCTCCTCTACACATGATTGTTCAATGGTAGTCTAAAAAGTAGTGGTAATTCCACTATCACTAAGGTAGATATCTGACAATAGAATCTATGATATAGTTACACCACTATTCCATTGTCCTAATCAAAAAGGTGTGTTTACACTCAACAAAAAGAACAATCGAGCACTTTTTAAGCTGGGCAGTATTGTTTCTAAAAACCCTTTCACTGCTTTTGTCCATACCTTCAAAAAAGATGTCATGCATTGACATGCATATTCTTTCAGGTCTGTATATCTCTAATGTATAAACAAGCGTACTTGTTTTTCTTTTCTCACTGACATATATAAACTCATCAGTTAATCTTATTGTAAGTTTTTACAATCCTGAATACTGAGAACTACGTTTTGTGTGAGAGGGTGCCCATGCATAACCATGCTAAGTTTTCTTTACCTGCATGGACACATGTAGTGTAACCTGTCAATCACTTTAAAATGCTACCCTCCCACTACTCCTGAAGGCGGATGTAGAATTCAACCGTTCATCATAAAATAGAATTGGATGTCACTAAGTACAAAGTATTTCTGTATTATGTGAGCCCTAATGTGTCCCTTAAAGATTCCAGCGAAGTCCAGACGCATACTAACTGAAACACACCAACCACTAGTAACCTGTAAAATTTGCCAAACAACTCTTTCAAGGTGTGATCAATCCAAAAAATAATCCTTTAGCACAGCACATATAGTGCAACACGTAAACAACTTGCACCCCAACAACTTTCCTTGAGCTGCAACACAGAGATTGCAGGACAACCCACTTGCTGCTGCAACAAGCACATCAACTGCTGCAACAGCATCTTCAGCAAACAGTCCATACTCACATATTGATCTTGAATTTGGTAAACTTAAATTTCTATGCATTTATTGCAATCAACTTTTGTGTTACGTGAAACAGTTTATCAACCTCATCATAAACAAGAAATAGGATCATCGCTGTCCTCAACATTAGTCATTTATCAAGCTTTTTTGTTGTAAGAACTGCCCAGTCTAAAGGCAGTGAGAAATGTGCACACTTGCTACCTTTCTTGTGTCCTTTCTTTCACACAGTGTGTGTACTTTGTCCACTTGCATTGGTTGCTTAGATGTGCTACCCATTTCTCAAGTTCCCACTGCAGAATCCGACACACAGTCTGTGTAATGGACTGGAAATCCAAACATCCACTTCCCTCACAAGGCAGTGGATACTTTGCGCATCTGTAGCCTTTCTTATTTTTCTCCTTTTTTATCTTTCACTCAATCAACACATAATCTACACGGACACACACCTACTTGCTGCCTTCCTTGGTTAGGGTTATCAATTATTCTTGAATTTCATATTCTATTTCAAAGTCATGGCCTTTTATCGTGCCTTTTTGTTGTAACTACTTCCCCTCTAAAGGTAGTGGTTAATTTGCACACTTGCAGCCTTACTTATTTTTTACATTATTCATCTTCCACTCAATCAACACATCATCTACACATACCTACTTGCTGCCTTTCTTGACTATGGTCATCAACTATTATTCTATTTCATATTCGTATTCAAAGTGCAGGCCCTTTATCAAGCCTTTTTGTTGTAACAACTACCCTGGCTGAAGGCAGTAAGAAATTTGCACACTTGCTGCCTTTCTTGGCTGGGGTTATCAATTATTCTTGAATGTTTTATTCTGATTAAAACTCCAGGCCCTTTATCAAGCCTTACTGTTGTAGCTACTACCCCGGCCAAAGGCAGTGGGAAATTTGCACACTTCCTGCCTTTCTTGGCTGGGGTTATCAATTTTTGAATTTCATATTTTGATTAAAGGTTGAGCCTTTTTGTTGTAGCTAATACCCCGGCCGAAGGCAGTAGGACATTTTCACACTTGCTGCTTTTCTTGGCTGGGGTTATCAATTATTCTTCAAGTAAGTCAAAGTTCAGACCCTTTATTGAACCTTCTTGGTAACTACTACCCGTAAATGGCAGTGGTTAATTTGCACACTTGCGTTCTTTCCACTGCACAGTGTGTGTACTTTGTGCACTTGCTTAACTCCTTAGATGAGATACCCCTTTCTCAGGCTCCCACTGCGAAATCTGACTCACAGTCTGTAATGCACTGGAAAACCAAACACCCATCTGCTACCTTTCTTCCTTTTCACCTTATACTGCATCCACTACCTCAAACACACCTACCTGCTAACTTTCTTGTAGCCTTTGCCAAGTATTATTCTAATTGAAAGTAGAGTCCCTGAAATGGGCCAAGTGTAGTAATTTTTAAGCCCTGCATCCTTTCTAATTTTTCACCTTTTTTATCTTCCACTCAACCAACACATCATCTACACATAACACACACCAACTTGCTACCGTTTTTGGCTAGGGTTATCAATAATTTTTGAATTTCATATTCTGATTCAAACTCGTGGCCCTTTATTGAGCCTTTTTGAAGTAGCTACTACCCCGGCTGAAGGCATTGGTAAATTAGGACACTTACTGCCTTTCTTGGCTGTGGTTATCAATTATTGTTCAATTTCATATTCTGATTAAAAGTCAAGAACCTTTATTGAGCCTTTTTGTTGTAGCTACTACCCCGGCCGAAGGCAGTGGGAAATTTGCACACTTGCTGCCTTTCTTGGCAGGGGTTATTAATTATCCTTCTTGTAATACAAATTCAAAGAGCAGGCCTTTTATTGAGCCTTCTTGGTAACTATTACTCGTGAATAGCAGTGGGTAATTGGCGCATTGCCTGGTGTTCATGTGTAAAAAAAAAGCTTAACAAAACTCTACCAATAATAAAAAAGAGCCAGTATACTCTACGCTTATCAAATCTTCTGTTTGTTATTCTAATTCAAAGTACAGTCTCTTTATTGAGCCATCTTGATAACTACTACCCGTGAATGGCAGTGGATAATTTGGACACTTGCAGCCTTTCTTATTTTTTACATTATTCATCTATCACTCAATCAACAAATCATCTACACGTACACACACCTACTTACTGCCTTTCTTGGCTATTGTTATCAACTATTCTTCTATTTCATATCTGTATTCAAACTGCAAGGACAGTATCGTGCCTTTTTGTTGTAGGTACTAACCTTTCCGAAGGCAGTAGGAAATTTACACACTTGCTGCCTTTCTTCGCAAGGATTACCAACTATTGTTCAATTTCATATACTGATTCAAAGTCAAGGCTCTTTATCAAGCCTTTTTCATGTACATATCTCATTTTTAAAAGAGGTAGAATCATACTGTAACTAAAACGGAATTCAAATAAAGAAAAAGTAAAGAACATTCATGAATGACAAAGTCACTAGAGGAATACTCTGTTCCCCAACATAAAAAAAGGATTTTACAGAAATGAAATGTACGAATGTTTAAGGAAATACAAAGGAACCCATTCCTTGGGACCGTGTAGGGAACACCAATACCCCAACGGTCCCAGGAGGCTCCCCGCGTCCTTTGAGAGCCGGCATTGCTTTGTCAGAGAGAGCCGTTTATATGCTGCTCTCTCTAACGGAAAGCAATCTGCTTTCCTACTTGAAAGACACAGCGGCTTAACTTGCTCTCTCTTTTAAATAGGAAACTGGTTTCCTGTGCTAAAGTGGGAGCAGCGGCGCTCCCGCCCTACCGTACCAAACAGCAGTGTTCCGGGGGGACACCCCGGGACACTGCAGTAGTAGGCACTGAGAGATGGTGGTCCCCAGAGCCATCAAGAGCTCCAGAACAGAGACCACGCAACCCCCTCCCTACATTAAAAAGCCCCGAAAAGTGGCTGTCACGGACCCCCCTTTTTTAAAGGGGCATGTACGAGGGCCATGAGCCCCCCTCATACTTCATTAAAAGATGACAGCCAACACTTCCTAGTTTGGAGTGTTGACAGCCAATCAGCATGCAGCTTGTGCTCGTAATTGTACGGATTTCCATATGGGTACCCCGCGATTTTTCTATATAAAAAAAAAATATATATATATATATATATTCTGCTCGAATCCTCCACATCGCAAAGAATTATCCACACTCACTGGAATATCAATCTCCAAAAGTTGCTTTATTCTTTAACAGACAAGACAGACGCCTCCGCGTTTCGGCACACAGATGTCTCCACTCGGTTCTAGCGACGAACAAGATGGCTGCCAACACTTCCTCGTTTGGAATGTTGACAAACAGTTGACAACCAATCAGCATGCAGCTCGTGCTCGTAATTGTACGGATTTCCGTACGCTGCCGTACTCCGTCTCTAGATATCGCTGATTTTACTTGTAATTTTCTCAGAAACTACTGAACGGATTTACACCATTTACCAAAAAGCACAATCTGCAACCAAACTCTACCTCTGCAAAATTTGCTGTAATTCCGTTCAGTCGTTCGGGCTGTAGCCCTGGCTAAAGGTCCCTATGGAAAATTGCATGGGGAAAACATGTTTTGGGACCCCCTTTTTTTCTCAGCCCCCACTTGACGAATCGCCCCCAGACTCTCAGGGAAGGAGCGGAACCGAGCAGGCCATTGTCTTGGAGAAATTCGCCAAGATTCGTCCACCAGCGCCAAAGTTATTCCAAATTGAATGTAGTGGATTTCCTATGGACAGTAGGTCCTAACTATAACTACCTACTGGTGACCGCCAGTAGGTAATATATATATATATATATATTCACTGAAAAAACCATAGGTTTCAGACAAGTTATAGTTAGGAATTAGCATATAAAAAAACTTAGGAATTCACTGAAAAAAACATAGGTTTTAGGGGTGTTATAGTTAGCTAGACATTTCACTCGTATAAAACCATTGAAATTCTCCCATTATAGTTAGTTGTACTAACTATAACTCCTGTGCCCGCAATCCACTGCTGATGATGTCACATATTACATCATTCATGACGAGTTGAGTACTACCTCCCTCACATTGGAGCTGTGACTGCAAGCCTTGCATTTCCCACACTTAAAAAATCCTCCCTTCGCCGCAAGCCATAATTTCTTCTTTTCTAAGTGACTGTGAACTATCAGGTCCTTGATAGATTCGCCCTTTCTGTAGGTTATCGATGGATGTGGACCTAGTCGTTCCCTGAGGGCTTTATCCTGTAAAAGGATGTCCCATCTCTTTCTCACAATCTGACTGAACTCGGGGATTGAGTGTTGTAGGTTGTTATTAATCTTATTGGGGCGTTCGATGTCTTTTATATCAATATTCAACTACTGGCAGTCGCCAGTAGGTAGTTATAGTTAGAACCTAGTTTCCATAGGAAAAGCATTTTTTAATTTGCTAATAACTTTGACATCGTTTGAAGAATGTCGCAAAATTCTCCAAAAGAAAAGTCTATCCAGAACTGAACTGCTGAACGGAATTATCCCAAATTTGGCAAAAAGGTATTTTTTTAAATTGTGTAAATCCGTTCAGTAGTTGGTTTTGATATCAATGGCCGTGGTGGATTTGTGAACCCTCCTTTAATTGTCTGTCAACACTCCAAACCAGGAAGTGTTGGCAGCCATCTTGTGAATCGGTACAACCGAGTCCCAAGAAAACAAAAATTAAGCATGAAAAACAAGAAAAGGGGGCAGGGTAAAAGCACCCTTTCCCCCTAGGCCTGCTCAGGGGGTCCCACAAGGACCCGCAGGCCACAAAAAAGTATATATTTTTCAAAATAAAAAACAAACAAAGTGCCTGGTCCCGTGCTTTGTATAAAAAAAGGCCCTGGGTGGGCCAGGTCCCGGGGCACTTATAAATTATGTTGCTGTGGCTCACCGGGGCCCGCAACCCCAGGGACCACCACCTCGGGCTTGTCAAATGAAACACTGGGGCAGGCAGCCCCCAAGTAGCCCCGGGGACCTCCACCTCCCCAGGTCTTCCTAAAGAAATGCGTGGGGGGTTCCAAACCCCCCCATGCTGCTCCAGGGACCGCCACCTCCCAGGAGTATTTATGAAAATTGGTGGGAGGGTCTTGCAGGCCCCGGGGACCGCCACCTTCCCGTGGCTAAATCAATAATTAATGTTGGGGGCACAAGCCCCCCACCCACACTGCCCCGGGGACCACCACCTACCCTCAGGGCTGGCTCCTGCAGTGTCCCGGGGTGCCCACCCCCGGGACACTGCTGTTTGCTATTGCAGGGTGGGACCCGTGCGGCTCCTGCTGTGTCATAGCAAAATCTGCTTTGGATTTTGGAAGAAAGAGCAGGTTTCCTGCTCTTGCTTCCAAAATCCAAAGCAAGATTGCTTTTCCACATGCGGAGCTGCATGTCAGCAGCTCCCCTTGTGGAAAAGCAATGCCGGCTCCCGCAGGAGGCAGGGAGCCAGCAGGACTGTGGGGTAATTGGGGCTTCCCCCACGTTCCCCAACGGAGCCTGTTATTGAGGAATTACTTTATCAGCGGGGACCTGAGCCTTGTTCCACTGCCCACTTGGGTTTTATTGAATATTTTGGGGGCCAATGCACAGCAGCTCACAGGAGAAATACTGGGCACTACAAGGACCATCAGGCCACAGGAGTGGTCATGCCCACTCAGGCATGGTCTGGTATCAGGTGCAGTGCTTTTTAAACCACCATGTTGCAGCCTCTGTAGTCCCTTTGCCTTTGAATAAGTGGTGCAGATGACAAAACGTGTCAGGCTGGACTTTCACGTGGTGAGGCATGGCCGCTGCTCCTCACTGTGAACCCCCCAATAAATGATTGTTAACAAAGATCTTACCTGTCGTGAGACTCCTCTATAGCAGTCAAAAGTGGGGTTGGATTCTTTGCTGCTTGCCTAAGCCACAGAGCGAGCCCCGGTGGTCAACAAGCCCACCAGGTACATCCAGTAAGCGCCACAGAGTTGCGTAGCAGAGAGGTATAAAAAGGGGCGAGGCCTCGGACCACCTCTCTGCAACACAGCTCTGTGGCACTTACTGGAGGTACCTGGTGGGCTAGTTGGCCCCCAGGGACCCTCAGAATTCAAGGGGAATATATCCCCCAACTTAAAACCCGCCAGGGGGTGCGTTTGCACAGTGGTGAAGGGAGGGGGCGGGCTTGATGTGATATGTGGCTACTTATGCAATCACTCTGCCAAAACACAAGCACTTATAAATTCATCATGCACTCTCTTTGCAGCACTCTAATCATCCAATCAGTACCCATGTACTTATGCAATGACCCAGGCACTAACACATGCACTGCTACAGGCACGCCCCACTGCGGACTCGGCACAGGCTTGCGACAGGGGCAGGGGCTACGGCCAGACCTGAGAAACCCGTAAGAACGCATCCCTCTGCTACTCAATAACGGATAATGCAGCAGAAGCAGAGTGCCGCAAGAAGAGAACTTTGCACTTGGGGCGTGTGCCGTAAATGCAGGCGGAGGCAGGACCTCGGCACGAACTGATGGCCCCCTAAAGCGTTAGAAATAACTGGAGATTCAGAGAACCAGCCTGCATGCCTTTTAAGAACCGCAAATGCAGGGATAGTATCCCGGACTGCCCGCGGCAAAACCTGAAATACTTCAAATAACAAAGGGGTCAGAAATAGTTTCTCTTTGCTGTGGGGGCTTCCTGAAGTGCCCGCGCTAGAGCCTGAACTAGCCCGTGTTGGAGTGGAAGACACCACCAAGCTAAAGGGTTTGCAGATCTCAGAGGGGGGCGCCGCCTGCCATCCAGAAAAAAGCCAGAGAGATATCGCCAGGGTGCTGGGAACAATGGAGCCTGTGTAGGGGGAGGCAAGTACCATGAATGTCGGTGGGGCCAAAGTGCTGAGAAAAATGGCGACCCCCTGGAAAGCCAATGCCACTAGAAGACAGGAAACGCTGCACAGTGCAGTCACCTAGTGCAAGAGCTCTCACACAGGAACCCCTTAGCAAAGAGCCACTGCTGTGGAAAATGTTACACACCGGCTCCAACCGTGCCTGGAGCCAAAATGGCGGGCAGAGAGAGTTGCCCCTCGACAGCACCAGGACCACGTCAGGCCCTAGCAGCAGCTCAGCCAGCATTGGGTGACGGTGTGCTGGGGTAGTTCCAACGCACAGAACACAGAAATCACCACAAAAATTGACTATTTTGCGACAAAAATTGACTATTTTGCTCCCCCTGCTGGCCATCTCAACACTTCATGTCTGCCAACTCTGCTCTTCTCCTTCACCAATTCCTTGTGCTTTACTCCGATTACGGACGTCTGCTAGGGTTTTTTACTGTTTACTTCCCATCTCATGCTGCCCCCTGCTGGCTGCCTCAAAGTTTCTCTACTCTGCTTTATTAGATTTGCTAACCGCTTGATCACCTGGACCATGGTCTGCCTGGGTTATTTGCTATTGCCCCTCTGCTCGCCTGCTGCCTCCCCACTGGCCACCTCAACCCCTACTCTTGCACGACTACTTCTGGATTGACCTGTGCTAGGTTTTTACCTCAGAGATGGGGAAAACTCATGGCCACAGAGAGAAAATAGTCTGCCCCCCATACTGATGCTGTTTGTTCCCATTTAGTACACTTTCTTTCTTTGTCTACTTCCTTTGCTCCTATCCTCTCTCCCCTGAATCTCTCCGCTTGCCTGCTACACCGCCAAGCCCCCTGTCCTTTGGTGCCCTTTGAATAAGCACTCCTTCTTCCATTGTTGGGGAAAGATCCAATATTTATACTCTGGAGTCTCAGCGAACCCTCTGAGAGAGTCCAAAGAGCTAAGGTAGCCACTCACAGTTGAGGTATGGTATGGCACCCCTTGCCAAAGCACTCCCTCTCCCCTTTTTGGGGAAGAATCCAGTATGTAGGCCTTGCAGTCTCAGAGACACCTCTGAGAGAGTCCACTGCGTATAGGGAGCCTCTCGCCACAGAGATGGGGAAATGATACCACTTCCCCTGGGATCAGAGCTTACTGGACTTTGGACGCAGCTTTGACTCGTCTACCGATTTGTGTCCCCTTCACCCTCCCCCTCCTCTTTCCATGCTGTGTCTCTCACCCTCCGCTCCACTTTCCTTACTTAATTCTCTGTCTCCTACCCCCATGAATCTCTCCCCTTGCTTGCTTTTTCCATTATGTATATGTCCTTTTTGTTTGTCTTGGCCTTACATGTAACTATGTTGCCATGCTCTAATCACTGTGTAATCTTTGTAACAATGTAACCTGCATCTATGGTCTGATACTCATGTAAAGCGCTCTGATACCTCCAGGTCTAGCCAGCGCTATATAAAACATTTACAAAAAAATCTACCCATGCAGTCCAGCCATTGCCCCGTCAGTACCCATGCACTCTTTCAATCACCCAGCCAGCACCATGTACTTATCCAATCACTCCACCAAAACCTGAGCACTTATAAATTCACCATGCACTCTCCTTGCAGTGCCCTAATCTTCCAGTCAGTACCCATGTACTCATGGAATGGCCCAGGCACTAACACATGCACTGCTTAAATCCCCTGTGCTCTACCCATGCAGACCTCTAACCACCTACACAGTACTGATTCATTCCTCCAATTACCCAGGTTGTACCCATGCACTCCAGAAATCCCTCAGTCACTACCCATGCACTCCTCAAATCACCCATCTAGCATAATGTACTTATCCAATCACTCCGCCAAAACCCAAGCAGTTATAAAATCACCATGCACTGTCCATGCAGCACTCTAATCATCCAGTCACTACCCATATACTCATGCAATGACACAGGTACTAACACATGCACTGCTACAATCCCCTGAGCACTATTGATACGTCAGCCATTTCCGTGCCACTTCCCATGCACTCCTCCAGTCACCCAGCAAGCAGGATGTACTTATCCAATCACATCGCCAAAACCCAAGCACGCATACATTCACCATGCACTCTCCTTGCAGTAATCTAATCATCCACTCAGTACCCATGAACTCATCCAATGACCCAGGCACTAACTTACGGCAAATACAGAGGAGGTCATGGTAATCACAGGAGTACCCCAACACTTAGTGTTCTCTAGTTTATGTAGGTGTTTTCACTGTATTCTAAGTGTCTTTTAGCATAGCACTGGCTCCGGCCCTGGTTAGTCAGAGTCAGTTACCACTAGTACCCATCAGCAAAATGTTGGGGGCACATGAGGACTTTCGGCTCCTCTTTCTGCACACCTCTTGCTTCTTCCTGCACTTTTCTTCATCTTTCTGGACTTCTGTTGCCTCTTTCTACATGTGTCTTGATTCTTTCTGCGCCTTTCTTCCCCCTTCTTCACATGTCCTACCTTTGTAGGCATAGTCAGAAATTAGCATTTAAAAAACCATTGAAATTCACAGAAAAAAACATCGGTTTCAGGCATGGTATAGTTAGAAATTAGCAGTTAAAAAAACCTTAGAAATTCACTGTAAAAAACATAGATTTCAGGGACGTTTTAGTTAGTTGGACATTTCACTTGTACAAAACCATAGAAATTCCCTGTTATAGTCAGATAACTATAACTCACGCCCCGCAATGCACTGCTGATGAAGTCATATATTACATAATTCATGACATGGTCAGTGACATCACTGATGAAATCTCAAATGACAACCCTCTTTTATCAGGTTATTATCAGCTGATATCTCTGCTCGATTCAGCAATGAAGCTGGTAGAGAGAGCTGTTTTGGAGCACCTCTTAACTTAAGTCAGGGAGATGGACACTCTGTTGGTGGTGCAGTACAGGTTTCACAAAGGTCTTGGCGAAGTGGAGCAATGTCTGAGACTGCATATGCTGATTAGCAAATATATAGTAGCCAAGCAGGGCTATATCTGCCTGGCCTTCATGGACCTGCCCTGTGCCTTCGACATCATAGTAAGACCTAAATTAGGGAAGATCATGATTAACCTTGGGTGGATGTTAGCTTAATTGAATTTTTGCAGGTACTCCATCATGATTTATCAGCCTTAGTTAGGTACAGCCCATCAGGTGGTCTAACAGGGCTGTGTCCTGGCCCTATTTTGTTCCTCTTGTATTTCAATGGTTTAGGCACAGTCTTGTCTGTAAATATTTTGGATGCCCCCTTAGTTGGCAATAAAAAGTTCCCAGTCCAACTCTATGCATACAACACTGTATTACTTTTCAGGATCTCTAATGGGCTACAAATGTTGTTCAGGGAGTTTGTCATTCTTCTGGGGTCAGCCAGATGTGAGGAGTGCATTTACAGGGTCACCCTGTCACTATTACTCAGGAATGTTTGTATTTCGATATGTTTTTGATGCAAGGGGGAACTGGGCTTCGGGTATTTAGCGTTATTCCAGTTTCCTCCAGAGAGAACAAAACAGGGTGTTCAGGTGGCTTTTGGGTGTCCCACCCACATGCTGAACCGTTATCATGCACCACCAGCTTGGGGTTGAATATGTGGATAATAATATTAAAACGCTTCCTCTGATTTTGTGGTGCTCTAAGTGGGAGAACCCAAATGCTTCATTTAATAGGAAGATCATCACCAATCGCGCCTCCGGAACATTACTTGTTTTCCATTATAAAAGTGAAGCATCAGTGTTGCAAGGGGCTTGTAAATAATCCCCTATGCTGTTTTTATTAGTGGGTAATTTTCCACTGGGCGGGCATCAGCAATTTAGAACTTTAGTATTATCATGTGGCTATTATTTTGCCTATGAAAATATTTTGGGTAGGATTTATGAATTTCATGACTTTGTATTACGTATATTTTTAGGTGCTCATTGGGTCTTGTCTATCTTATCGCTACTTTTTCTTCACATACTTCTTATCATACCAACTGGAAGAATTAAGGATCAGATAAGCGCTGACCTGGCTTCAGCCAGATATAATGATGGACTTTTTTATACACTTTGTCCAGTATCAAACACATTCTTTGTATTTTCTCTCAGCTCTTTTTCTTGTATTTTTCACACTGGATTGTTAAGAGCCTAAGAATGCTGTGATTTTGAGGAACTTGCATGGCTACTTGTGTAACCGAAATAACGTGTTTAGACTGACTGACTGAACACCCTGCAAACTTCACTTTCCAATAGTCTTGAATAGCTTGCGTGTATGGAAAGAGATCCGAACGAAGGGATCTTGTGGCCTTATAGGGTGTGAAGAAGTTTTTGAGGATGGGGGGCCCTTGTCCCGCAAGAGTTTGTGAGCCAGGCAGAGAGCCTTGAACTTGACTCTTTCTCTTACTGGGAGCCAGTGAAGGAGTTTCAAAGCTGGTTTTGCAGAGGATCTGGCCGGAGTGTTGGTGAGGAGCCGGGCCGCGGCGTTTTGAATTCTTTGTAATTTATTGAAGGTGACTTCGGGGGCTCTCAGGTAGATGGCATTGCTGTAATCCAGCCTAGATAGAATAAGGCCTTGGATCAGCAGTTTGCAGAAGATGGGAGGGAGCAGGGGGAGGATTTTCCTGACTGATCTAAGAAGCCCAAAACAAATCCCAGCGGTTTTTTTAGCTTGGGTTTTGAAGGACAGGTCTTTCTCTAGCCAGATTCCCAGGCTCCTAATCTCGGTTTTGAGGGCCGGGGGTTCCCCTAGACAGGAGGGCCAGAGGTTGGGGGGAAGGGAGAGTCCCTTTTGACCAAAAAGCAGGATTTCAGTCTTGGTCCCGTTGAGTTTTACCGCTGAGTTATTCATCCACCCCTGGATTTTGGAGAGGCAGCTGTGGAGATTAGATGGTTCTTAGTTGGGATGGGATAAGGACACCACAAGCTGAGTGTCGTCAGCGTAGCTAATGATTTTCACTCCGAACGGGGTGACTACCTCCTCCAGTGGGGACATGTAGACATTAAATAATGTCGGGCTTAGCGAAGAGCCCTGCGGCACTCCGCACTGGAGGGGAACTGCTGGGGAGCGGGCATCGTTTTCCATTATAACATATGTGCCTGTAGTGTTCAGCCTCATAATGGGCTAACCCAAATGGGTACTGTTTGTGGGGGTTTGTAGCCACACCCCCCTCCTGCGTGTAAGCAGTGGGCCGACCCTGCGTCCGCGCGGGCGGCATGCTGGAGTGCCAATAAAAGTCCAGGGACCTGGGCGTGGCGTCAGGCAGTAGCCGGTCACAGTAACCTAAACACACGTGTGCTGCGTCTTATTATTTGAGGCCTTCTCCAACACGACATTGGCGACAAGGTGGTCTTGCCACCCCATCGCCTGCACTGCCTCCCCCCATCCGGCGACCGGTCCAGTTCCCGCTGTGCCACGTGGCTGGGCGAGGCCCCTAGCTGCCCTGGTGCCGAGTGCGCCCATCAGGACTCACCGCCTACCTCCGTCGAGGCTCTGAACTCACTGGATCTCTCTCCCCGCAGTGTTCAGGCGCTCCAGCTGGTTCGCCCTGCCTGCCCACACTCCCGGCGGCACCTCCAGGCCCTGCGACTGGCCTCCCACTCGCTCGACAACTCTATGTCTATGCGGAGGCTGCAAGCGCGGAGCTACGCGACCGCATGCCGTCCCTCTCGCTTCTCGCTTGCAACGTGCCGACCGCACCTGCCATTCCTCCACATTTCGCGTGAGACACCGTTTGGTCCATTTAAGGCCCCTGGTTGGCTCCTCCTGCTGGTCAGACGTTCCTAGCCACCTGTAACTGCCCAGAGAGCCCGCCGACTGTACCGGAAAGCGAAGACTCCACACCCTGTGGTTCGCAGTCGAGGCCCCTGCCACCTGCACCCGCCCTCAGCGGCCATGACCAACGTGCCCCCCCGGAACCGTTCACAGTCACCGACACACCACCGTCGCAAGCCGCACAGTGGAAGAAATGGGTGGAACGCCTGGAAAACTACTTCATACCAGCGGAGATTGCAGTTGAGCGGCGGCGTGCCATGCTGTTGCACCTCTGAGGGGAGGCGATCCACGACATATCAAAGGACGTGTTAGAAGGCGGCCCGCCCAGAAACGATGCCACGTTGCGCGACACCGCATACTTAGAGCCTTTCGCCAGCGCCGACTACGAGAGGTTCCTACTCTGCCAAGCCCGCCAACTCCCAGAAGAGTCCGTTGACGTCTTTTATGCGAGGCTGAAGAAACTAGCAAGCACGTGCACCCTCCCGGATGCGGACGATGAGATCCACGCCCAGTTCATAAAGGGCTGCGCATCTTCGAAGCTGCGCAAAAGGGTATTGGAGGAAGACAATATGACCATGAGAGACATCCTCATGCTCGGTCAGTCCAAGGAGCTGTCCAAGGCCGGAGCCGCGCATATGGAGGCTAAACCCACTGTCACAATCAAGACGGAGCCGGTGTGCGCCTTCCGGACCGACTCCCTAGAAGCCCGCCCAAATCAGCCCCGGCGAGGAATTCCTAAACCAGCCCAGTCATCGCGTAGCCGCGCCTGTGCGTGGTGTGGAGGCCTGACGCCTCACAATGGGGCCTGTCCAGCGCAAGGCAAAGTCTGCAGCGCCTGCGGGAAGGCCAACCACTTCGCAAATGTGTGCCGTCAACACCGAGGAAGAAACAGAATGGCCCACCCAGGAGGGTAAGGACAGTGGAGCCGCTCCCGAACAGCTCCACCAGCAGCAACATGGACAAGGACGAAGCCAACACTGCTTCCATCCATGTCGTCCGGATGCTTAACACCCTCGCAGCCATGCCGACTGGAGCACCCATGTGCACCATCAACATCCAGGACCAGTTTGGTTGTGGTACCAACTCTAATCGACACAGGTGCGACAATCAATCTAATGGCAGCCAGCGTATTCCGGACACTGACGAACGCCCCGGCACTACACCCCACCAGAGTGCAGGTGTACACCTACGGCACCACCCGTCCACTTCGCCTGTGTGGAATGTTCCGAACTAACCTGTCCCATGGTTCCATTAGCCTGCAAACCAAGATCTACCTGTCTCAGGAAGGGTCAGGATTCCTGCTGGGATGCGGGACAGCATAAGACCTAGGATTGATCAACTTTGCCCTCACAGTCCAAGCCCACAGCCTCGACCACCTAGTGCAAGAGTTCACAACCCTGTTCGACGTAATCGGGTGTTTGAAGGGGCCGGCCATCCACCTCCACATAGACAGATCAGTCGCCCCAGTGGCCCTCCGGCATCGACGCATCACGTTTCACCTGCGACCTAAGGTAGAAGCGGAGCTAACAGTGCTTGAACGAGCAGGGATCATCAAGAGAGTGAATGGCCCTACCCCGTGGGTAACACCCATTGTGGTGGCAAAGAAACCAAAACAGCCAGATGCAGTGAGAATCTGCGTGGACATGCGCATTCCCAACCTAGCTATCAAGCGTGAACGCCACCTAACGCCCACAATAGACAACATCATTGGGGAACTATCTGGTTCGAAATGGTTCTCGAAAATGGATCTGAGGTCAGGATACCACCAAATTCCCCTACACCCAGATTCACGCCCAATTACCACATTCTCTACTCATGCTGGACTCTGGCGATACACCCGGCTAAACTTCGGGATATCAAGTGCTGCAGAAGTCTTTCAAAACATCATTTAGAATGTCTTGCAAGGGCTGGATGCATCCTGAACGTCAATGACAACATCCTAGTCCACGCACCAACTTTGGATGAACATATCCAGCGCCTCCATGCGGTATTTGCCCGGCTCCAAGAACAAGGCCTGACCCTCCACCGGGAAAAGTGCGACTTCCTGAGTAAGGACATCAGCTTCTTTGGGTACCGTTTCTCTGATCAAGGGATAGGTCCCGACCCAGACAAAGTAAAAGACATTCACGAAGCTCCTGCCCCAATATCAGTGACAGCCGTCTGAAGTTTCCTCAAAATGATCACCTACTGCGGGCGATTCATCAAAGACCTAGCAGATCTCACCACCTCCCTTCGCGAGCTCACCAATTCCACCACCACCTGGGAGTGGGTACCAGAACAACAGGAGTCCTTTCGCAAGACCAAGGCTTCCCTGTCAGCAGACACAACGCTGGCCTACTTTGACCCCCGGAATGAGTCGCAACTAGTAGTGGACGCCTGCCCAACAGGTTTAGGAGACGTCCTAGCCCAACAGCAGGCCTGCGGTGAGTGGGACCCCGTGGCCTATGCAAGCCGAACCCTCACGCCTACAGAACAGTGCTACACGCAAATCGAGAGAGAGGCTATCGCGATCCTGTGGAGGTGTAGGCATTTTCACATCTACTTGTATGGACACCCGTTTGTGGTGATAACGGACCACAAGCCCCTGATCCATTTATTCCAAGGATCCTCCACCCGCCCTCCTCCACGATTTGAGAAGTGGGTGCTCCAACTCCTGGAATTCCAGTTCACCGTGGAATATCGACCGGGGACCCGGAACCCCGCCGACTTCCTATCGCGACATGCCCACCCTGTTACTGCGGCGGAAGCGGCGGAAGCCACGGCTACGGAGGAGTATGTACGGATGGTTGTGGAAAAGTCCAGGCCGCTACCTATCTCTCTGAACGAAGTAGTGTGAGCTACCAAAGATGACGATTGTCTACAAATCACCATCCAAGCCATCGCCTCCGGAAATTGGAAAACCTCAAAGCCCTGCTTCTTTCCGTACTCCTGGAGCTCAAGCAACGTTGAAAACATTATACCAGGTCCGCAATGAAGTGTCAGTCTCCCCGGAAAGATGCCTCCTGAGGGGTCCTCGCCTGGTGTTACCGCACTGCCTCACCCAACAAGCAGCACTCCTAGCTCATGGTGCGCATCAGGGCATCGTGAAGTCGAAGAATCACCTTCGGAGCAAACTCTGGTTCCCGGGTCTGGACCGGATCGTGGAAGCCATCGTCCAGAGGTGCCCTGTGCGTCTGGCAACCAGACTGCCTGATCACCCCGCTCCAGTAATCACCGAAGAAGGGCCAACGTCCCCGTGGGAACGAGCCAGCGCTGATTTTGGTAGCCTCCCAGGGGGGAAATACATGCTCGTCGTGGTGGACGACTTCTCACGGTATCCGGAAGTGGAGATCCTGTCCTCCACCACTGCCTCAGAAGTCATACCGAAGCTGGAAAAGATTATAGCTACCCATGGGCTCAACGGTGAACTGCGCACAGACAATGGCCCCCCTTTCAATGGCACTGAGCTAGGTGAGTACCTACAGTCTCATGGCATCAAACACAGACGCATAACCCTGATGTGGCCCCAAGTGAACGGAGAAGTTGAGCGGCTAATGAGGACATTAAACAAGACTGTCCAGATATCTCTAGCCGACAGCCAAAGTCTGGAGCTAGCCCTCTATCAATTCCTGCGTGAGTACAGACTGACACCTCATTGCACGACAGGAATCCCGCCAAGCCGCCTCTGTTTTGGCAGGGTAGTCACGGATACCATCCCACACCACCCAACGTGGGCAGAGACTCCAGCCCCACCGAACCGGTCGATGGAACGAAGAACAAAGACAAATTCCAAAGCGTCCCGTCGGAGGAGAGCCACTGACAGCCCGATGAAAGTGGGTGATCGGGTGCTGGTAAAAGATCGTCACAAAAGGGGAAAATTTCGACTGCCTTTTGAATTGGGCCCCTGGACCGTGGTCCACATCAATGGTACCATGATCACCGCATCCCGGTGGGGAGAAAGAGTCACGTGAAATGTGTAATTTTTCAAGAAAGTCACAACGGATGAAGACGGAGAATTCCCGGAGGCGAGTGATAACCATCAGGGCACTCCACAGGCCCCGAGAGAAGTGTCTAGAGGTGACCACCAGGACACTTCACAAAGCCCAGGGGAAGTGTTGAGGGACAATCTGCCACCCAGAGTCTCCAGCCCAAGAAGCGCCCCCTCAACGCAGGACCGGGAAGGAGCCCCACCGCCAGGAGCACAGAGCAGCATGGACATAGCAGAAAGAGACTGTTCAGAGGACATGTTCCAAACCCCACCGAGCAGGGGCAGTCAGAGCAGGTATCACCTGCGGCCCTGCCCGCAGCCCTCCCAGAAGTATCGAGACTTTGTTGCCCGCTGCCGGTTGAGGAAGTAGGACGATCCTGTTTACCTGTCAAACCCAAGTAAGACTGTTCTAGTTTGTTTCCGTAAATTACAGAGACTGTAATGTTTTGAGGGGCAGTTTATAATGTTTTGCTGTTGATGTAATGTTTTTTTACATTTCTAGGTAAAGGAGGAATGTAGTGTTCAGCCTCGTAATGCGCTAACCCAAGTGGGTACTGTTTGTGGGAGTTTGTAGCCACACACCCCCTCCTGCGTGTAAGCAGTGGGCTGACCCTGCGTCCTGGAGTGCCAATAAAAGCCCAGGGGCCTGGGCGTGGCGTCAGGCAGTAGCCAGTCACAGTAACCTAAACACACGTGTGCTGCGTCTTATTATTTGAGGCCTTCTCCAACACGACAGGGCCCACCATCACTATTTAAGATGCTGTGTTTACTTTGTATAATAGTACGCTCTCTACATATCTGATACAATCAGTAACAAAATGCCACAATTCTGTAACCACACTCTGCCACAATTGTCATCTAGACAAAGCATCATATACTATTGGAGGTGCAAGGTGTTTAACGTTTTCCAGTGCACGTTTACCAGATAAATACCCATCAATTAATGGTGTGACAATGCATCTCAATATATCTCAAATCTGCAGCTGACATCATCAATATCGAAAAATTATAATGCCTATTATTGATGATTGTTAGGATGCTGGACTAAGAGAAGAAATATTAATTATTTGTTTATCCACATTGTGGTGAATATGGGACACACTAAGCTTTTCAAATCTTTCCTTTAATTCCCTGTTTTCACAAAATAACATTTGTTTAAGTAGCATTTTTTAGCTTTCTAATCCAAAATGAAATTTAGTGACGAACTTTTGCGTTGTATAAATTCTGAAGTGAGACGATGAAATATAGAAAGCAACACACAGAAGAACAGCTGAATATTTTAAAGTGCAAATTGCTTATCGGACTCAAAAGTTCTTTTACATTTTTGAGAGTTTGTTATTGAACAGATATTTGAT